>NC_089795.1:70587662-70630162 GCF_040412425.1 Macrobrachium rosenbergii
TTCCTTACGATTGTAGTATGAATAATTGTTATCCTGAACGAAATACGTTTCAAATAGGCACCCACAACCATCCCACAGATGAAACTGCTTTAGGATGATATGCACTTGATCACGGCAAATATATGGATTAATTTTAGGACAATAATCTTTTACTTCCACTCTAAATAGGAGATTACTGGTGAGACAGTAACCAATTAAAGCATCTCAAAAGTATAGTAAAGGATAGATAATAAACATATTAATTTTCTATTCCTTATCCGGAGTGACTTTGAATACATACATACATCAATCATTCAATCAATCATTTCCTGTGGCACCCACGGGGATGCATAGGGCCTCAATGAACTCACGTCACCACATTCTGTCCTGTTCCAGCGTGAGAGCCTAACATACTTTAAAATATATATATATATATATATATATATATATATATATATATATATATATATATATATATATATATATATATATATATATACACACACACATATATATATATAATGGATAATGTTCCACGCGTTACAACTAGGTATCCTTTTATTTGTTTACCTAAGTAACTGTTTTCGTTATTTCATTTAAGAACAAGTGAACGTTGGAGCAAAAGAGAGGCTGAATGTTTCTTAGAATCAATATGTTCAGGAAGATACAGATCATTCAAGTTTGGAGAAACTAAGATTCTAAATATTTCAAAATCTTCACATTTCCAATGTAAGATCAAGAAAAGCAAAAAACAACCAGAGAAGAGAGGATTATAATAAAACCAAAATAAATTACTTTAAATCTCCCACAGAGTTTATCGGTGAAATCTTTGTAAAACTCCAGAAGTCTGAACATCAAATCGTCTCAAGATTTTATAGGAGTGTTCTGCTTGAAGGTGGTTGGCTGTCAGAATAACCTCAAAGGAGAAATACTATTGACTTAAGGATGACAAAATAAACGACTTAAAATTTGAAAAACTTCTGATCAAAGAAAATCTTTCCTACTAAACAATCAAAAAGCTTTCTCCGTTTCATTAACCGGAGCGGAACTTTACATAGATTAAGGAGACTGGATAACATGACCTTGAGAAAACTGGAGCCTAAAAATAAAGCATCTTCACTAACTGGCAGAATTCGCTGTGAAGCTTTAACATTTGCCAAGTATAAGTAAAAGAACATAGAAACTAATAACAAAATATTAATATGAAAGAATTGCATTTATCTGTACTACAGTAACCCTCACAAGAAAGCAAGTAATGACAATCAAAGGGCATACGTGAGGAAGAAGTTTAGGGAAAATAATTTTTTCAACGGAATAAACCAGTACAGAAGTTACCGAGGAAATGGAACTCAAAATAAAAGTTGGAGGGAAGTAAATGCAGTACTGTGTCGATGGAGTGAGTGCTTTGAAGATTTGATGAATGTTGGATGTAGAAGAGAGGTAGAGCTGAATGGCAAAAGGGGTGAGTGTGAATGGCAAAAGGGGTGAAGGGGTGAGTGTATGGATAAGTGTTAATTCGAGAATGCTCGTGGATATGAAGGATGAGGAAATATAGAGGGCAATTAAAAGGTTGATGAAATGAAAGAAACCTGATGCTCATGTGATTACAAGTGAGATGCTGTGGTGTGGAGTGGTGGTGGAAGTGTGACTGAGTGGCTGACAGCGGTTTGTAAAGTATGTCTAACTGAAGGAATATTTCCAAACCTTTCCCAAGTAAAGCACAAGAGGAAAAATTTATTTACCAAATAAGAGTTACAGTGATATTATGAGTTATAGGGTCAGACTTTATATACAAAAAAAAAAAAAAAAAAATTGAAGGGTAGGACTGACAGGGGTAGAACAGCATGTTTTTAGACAGAGAGGGTGTGTGGCGATCAGATTTTCATTATGAAATTTATGTGGGGAATCTGCCAATGTAGAAGACGTTCGGGAAATCACGGGAAAAAATAGTTATGAAAAAATTTCTTTCAATAACAATCTGCCAAGAAACATTATTTACTCATAAATAGGGACTTCAATGACAGTCCAAACTCCTGAACTTGGTTACTTCCGGCTTATTCGACGACTTTCATCAGCCTTTAGTGTTCTATCCTTCTGCTCAAGGTCTAAATTCTTTAGACCTTGCTTCTGCTACGGAGTAGATTAGTTTATTCCCTATCCAAAAAAAATTAATTATGAATTCGTTTCTTCTCTTCTATTTGTGCTTTTACTTAAAACATGATACATAGTCCCTTAATCTCTATAACATCAGAAATTCTACTTCTCATTTCTCTTCGTTCAAAACTCCTCGCTTAAACAAATCTTTACATACATCCATACATACACAGTTAACTATTTTTTTTTCATATCATACCACACACACACGAGAGAGAGAGAGAGAGAGAGAGAGAGATTATGGAGTAAGGATAACTCGCTTTATAATTAACTGCTAAAATGGTAACAGGAAATTCAATACTGCATCATTTTTCAAGTAAGAAAGTGTTTGGATCACCTACTAAGGCATACTGCAGGAAGTTTACCTCATTCGTATAATGTATATGATATAGCATACCCCTGGCTATAAGATTACCATTATACTGTATCTATTAATTACGGTTTTTACCAAGTGTCACCATAACTTTTTGATCTAGAGTTACACGTAACATTATTTAGTTATGACTTTTTACTGTTATTTACAGCTTCAGGCGTGGACTGCACCCTGTATTCACTAGTAAATTAATTACATTCAATATACCAAGGGTAGGTGAGTAAAAAAGTGTATCTTAACAAGGTGGACTTCGTTACAAAATGACACTAGTTCGAACCTTCTCTGGGAAGGGGAGGAGGAGGAGGAGGAGGAGGAGGAGAGAGACACTCTCATCAAGGCTTGGGTGGCCACTCTTCCCACTTGAGGTCCGGAAAGATTAACCCTAACATATTGACGCTATTGCCGGATAAAAGAGGAGGACCGGGCGTTAAAAAAAAGGAAATAAAATAAAATAACGAAACTACCAGGCAACGTGAAATGAATAATAGGAATAATTGCTGCTGAATCTCCCAACATATCTAAGACTTAAATGCATCATTTAAGTCTAGTTTGAACATTGCGAGAACCAAGAGCCAGCTAGAAATTGAGTAAAAGAATGATCCGCCTAAGCCTTGAATTACGCATGATAATGTGTAGGATTATAGATAGTGTGACTTTTTATCAAGTGATTTTGACTGATACTCGTCACAAAATGACGTCATAAAATCTGACATTGGGACTGCTTAATTATTTCTTGCGCAGCTGGCTTACCTGGTTAATATTCCGATGAACTTATTGACAGCTTCAACAATGGACTGGCAATTAATACGAGAGAGAGAGAGAGAGAGAGAGAGAGAGAGAGAGAGATGCAGGCCATTCAGGACACTTCCTAACTATAACCCGAGTTTTCAGCTTCTTCAATTTATACGTGCAGTTCAGACATTTCCCTTATACAGTACTGATTCTGCAATCAATTTTTAAAAATTTCCTTCATGTCTACAATAAAAAAAAAGACTAATACGGGAATTCTTATCTCTGCCCATAATTATGAACAGGCACGGCTAATGCAACGTAAAAATATTAACGTAAAAATATTAATCTTTTATAAATTAATAGGTTATACTTGCAATGATGCAAAGAAAACGAATTATACAAAAAGCAAAATATAAAGGAGGAAAAATTGCGATGACACATTCTTTGCGTTACTATAACTTATTCGTAACGGATGTCGAAAATCAAAACTTCTTAGCCCTTTACTAAAAATGGGCACATGATTTCTATTTTGACCGCAGATGGACAATCAACACAATAATAAAAACATCCTAATTTACAAAGTTATAATAATACTAATAGTACACAACCTCTTTTCATATAATTTTTGTGTATGACAACGATAGCCTTAAGGCATTATATACCATGATTTAACTTGCCTTCGTCCAGCCTGGGGTCAGCCTATCTCAGCACTGACCCCTATTCAAGTATGGAAAATGTAGGTATCTAGGTCAGATCTTCGGGACCCTACGTAAGGTCGCCAATGTGAAGACTGCCGCCTCGACCTTCTCTGGAGATGATAATAATAATCATATTGTTTGTGAAATTCTTCCTAAAATAAGTCTAAAAATGACACACTTTTTACGAGAGAGAGAGACAGAACTATGGGTACACGGAGACAATAACAATCATATTAGAAATAAAAATCGTATATGCATGTTTGTCAAACTATTTCTATAATAATTTTGAAAATTAAAGTAGAGAGAGAGAGAGAGAGAGAGAGAGAGAGAGGAGGGGTTCAGGGCTTGAAGTTCGCGAACAATGCATATTGTTCTTGGGTACGAAGGTAATTATGTGATTTCCTGCAAGGTTTTCTTACGCGTAGTAGTTTAAGAAGCCAGAAAACTACTGACAGTCATTCTCAAGTACGGTATTAAGATGTTCACTTGACCCAAAGGATACGAAATGAACGGACCAGGATGGAGTGATTTCGCTTGTGTGTGGAAAACTAACACCAGTTAACTCATGTGGAAGGAATCCGTCAGTGATGGACACGACCCAGGAACATGACTTTGCTTCGATCGCCAGACACGTGGTTGCCATACGCTCTCTAAAAATAAGGTTCGAACATGACAGTCGATCAAATATTAATAAGAGAATGAGTTGCCTGAGAACACAATTTTATTTAACCAATAAGTCATGTATGTCAAGGGTGGCTGAACGAACTTAGTTTTAACCTTGAGTGGGTCTTCGTCCACTGGATGTCATGTTCCTTCATGTGGAAAGTTATGACAGATCAATATGCCACCCGACACAAGCATGATGTGTTATCTGCAGTCTCATCATCGTACAGATATTTTTATTTTTTTTATTTTTTTAATTATCCGCGTTCACATGTAATTTATTGATTTTCTTAAGAATTGTCTAATGTGGAATTTAAGCACACGCAAGAGTAAAAAACTTTTACTGAAGTAAAGGACATTAAAAGCTTTTCCCAGCGAAAACGTTTCTACAGGTCATTTCCAGTACCAGAAACAAACATGCCGTTCTATCAGAATAGGAAATGTTCTTTCAAAAAATTCAGGAAATGAAAATGCACTGAGACTCAAGATTTTACCTCCAGATTTTCAATAGATTTTACGTTTTCCTTTTCGCTGAATGAAAAATCCCAAAACCCAGAGGAAGACTGGATTCCTTACAACAGTAATGGCATTTTATTCATACCTCACATACAATAGTCATTTCTGAACATCAATTATAGCTCTGACTACCTGTGGCACACGTTACCACCACTACTACTACTACTACGGCAATGAAGGTCCTAAAAAAGGATAAGCATAAAAAAATGGGACTGTTCCCATCAGATGAAGAGCACCAACGAAAGACCTGCACTGTTGTTCAGTTATTAGCTACAACACTCTAATAAAGATGTACAGAATGACTGTTACTACGTACAGGATTTACGGAGCATGAAACGAGGACGGCAGCACGTACATAACCCATGATCCAGCGAGTTGTCAAAGACCTGTTATGCAATAAGGCAGATCTATGGTCAATACCTAGGAGTGCAGTTGCTAGACGCTACCATTAGGAAAAATTTCGATTTGTTTTAGCTTGTTTTTCAACAAGTGTTCTAGTCCATGAATTTACCTTCGTTATTCCACTCGTCAAATAACACGAAGAAAAAACACGCATAGGTGTCATGAGAAAGCAATGGGTTAAAATTTGATTTATCATACTGTACGATGATGTCTGGCCAACGTTAATGATCAAATAGGCCCCGCTAACCCGGGCCATTTCAAAACGTGAAATCAAGACGTATGTCACAGTACGCCAACTGAGTTTTTTTTTTTGATCAAACAGGTTTCTCTCAAAATGTAATACCACAATCAAAGGGAATTCGCGAGTGTAATAGGTTTTATGCAGTCCTTCTATGGGGGATCAGCTCGAATTTCGGAAGGACAGTGACGTCACACTAGACTCCGCCCTTTATCCCTATCTAGGCCACATGACATCATCGATTAGGCCCCTCCCCTTGGCCAGTCTTACCACACGTGCCTAGCCATGTGAACCAAACACGCATCCCCTTCTATCGATAAGCAAAATTACCCTTGAACAAAGCTCATGTTATGCAACAGCTGCGTGACTGACTTAACTGCCGCAGACCATGTTCCTGAGTGGTTACTCTTACGACGCCCTGTGAATCGTTGTTATGGGTACGCAAGGTACATTTCGCCCTCAATGCTAGATTCGGAAGACTGTAAGGTTCAAAGTTTTGTAAGGGGGTGTAAGTAATAATAGTGAGTGAATGATTGCCATTCAAGGACACAACAGTGCACTTCATCCGACGACAGCTTACTGGTCAATTTCTTACTTGGGACTTTTGTTTGAAGTGACTCCTTTCCCGGGTAATGAAAACCAAGAGAAATTACCTCAGCGATTCTATTGCAAACTATTGACCATTAACACTGATAATAGCGAGAATGAATCTGCAGCGAAGATCTTTACCACTCTAGCTTGTTTGGGTTCTTATTGATAAGTGAACCGCACATGGAAGAGAAAAGATGACTTTACCTTACAAGATGATCAGTTCAAGTCCATCACCGGAATACAAGTATCCAAATGGCAACATAATATTATAGTCTGTTACTACAATAGTACCATGATTTTTGGATAAAACAAAAGCGAAACAGCTAAACAATAAAAGAGAAAGTGAAGTACAAAAGAGGAAATGGAGCCTACCCCCGGCTCATATATAGCCCCTTCGGAGCTTTTTTTGTTTTTACCATCTCGTTTTCAAAATAATGATGACCTGAGGCGCCTCGTATATTAAAAACGTCTCCCCTCAAAAGGATCCTATTTAGTAAGGAAGCTCGTATTATTGGCTCCTAAATGTACAAGACTTTTTTTTTCCAGAAATATTCACTCCGCTTATATTACTATTAGTTTGCTGCTCCAAAGGCCTTCGAGAATCTTTGTTTCGAGTTCGTTTTCTGAAAGGTCGTGCCCATAAAAGAAGTGTCCTCAAATCTATGACCGTACTGTTGCGTTACTTCTGTAACATAATATTCCACAGTTTTGGCTTCGGATTCCTCACCTTAACGTTCCTTATCTTACAAGGTACATTCGAGCACACTAACTTTACCTTGCATATCGATTATTAAATGTATTTTGTTTACTATAGTTGTTGCTTGATTAACTGCTATGATTTTAACTGTACACATTCATTTTACTCTGTTTTCACTCTTCCTTTAAGCAAACGGACATTCTGTCCTGTGGAAATATGCTATAAGGAATTTCTTCAGCTAATGATCTATAAAAAAAATGCATTTCTAATAATGATGATAATGGCAACACTATACTTGAATACCTGACGGACAGGGCTCAACAAAAATTCCTTTTCACACACTTTCGTACCTCAGTGAATGAGGAAACAACAACTAGCACATATGTAGAACCATTATCAATCATTAGGATTCCTTTAATTTTAATCAGTTATAATATTTGAACCCATAACTTAACGATCATCTGTCTAAACCCACCTTTCATTACGTACATGCTGACATAAGTGTACGTATGATTGCGTGTGTGTGTGTAAGGGTGTATGTACAGTTACGACAGTAGGTACTGTGTTTTCTTTTCCATAAAATGCATTTATACACAATAAAGGGTTACAGTAATTAAATCTGTGCTCCCTTCTTGGCACAAATACATTAAGTTATAGCAACCTCTCGGAGGGCATTTTATTTTTTAGCCCTAGGGTTAGCTAGAATGAAAATACCTGGCCGCCCCCAGACACTGACCATTCGGCTTCGGGGTATATAATTACAACTTAACACACTGTGTGCGAACGCACTTGCGCACACAAACACACACACACAAATAAATACACACACATATATATTGTATATATAATTTATCGATTCTTTGACAAGCCTTGGAAAAAACTGACTCTAGGAAGTAACGAACTATGAAAGGGGATATATAAGGGACTTGTATATAAATAAGGCTGACATTAATATATATATATATATATATATATATATATATATATATAGACAGTATTACCATCAGCTCTAGGAAGTAATAACGACTATAAGGACTTGGATACAAGGCTGGTAGTAAGACTGTACGTGTATGTATGTATGTGTGTATATATATATATATATATATATCGTATATATATATATATACATATATATACATATATATTCGTATATACACATATATAAATACATATACATATATATAAATACATATGTATATAATATATACATATATATATATATATATATATATATGCTCATACACAATGTTACAGCAAGACTGTGAAACCAGGGATTTCAAGAAATCCCTGAAATGTTCACGGAATTCGTGAAATCACCAAGTCACTTAGGGACATTTGATCCCCGAGGGGCTAGTACTAAACACGGCGAAAGTGTAAATGAATCACTGTTTCCACGTGTTTAGTACTGGCCCCTCGGGATCAATATTCGTAAGTGAATTGATTCCAAGAATTCCACGAAAATTTCAGGGATTTCATGAAATATCTGGTTTCACTATCTATCTTATTGTGTATAAATATACATATGCATATACATATATATATATATATATATAGAGAGAGAGAGAGAGAGAGAGAGAGAGAGAGAGAGAGAGAGAGAGAGAGAGAGAGAGACTTACTACTAACCCATATAGTTCGTTACTTCCAGAGTCGATTCTTTCTAGATTTTTCAACGATAAATGATTAATATATATTATATACATATATATATATATATATATATATACATACATATAAAGTCTTTTATTAACGAGAGAGAGAGAGAGACTTACTACTAACCTTATAGTTCATTTACTTCCTAGAGTCGATTCTTTCTAGACTTTTCAACGAATCGATAAAAATGATTATACTGTATATATATATATATATATATACCATATATATATATATATATATATATATGCGTGTGTGTTTGCATGTCTGTTTGTTACTTCCTCTTTGTGACGCCTAGAGTCTATTCTTTCCTAGACTCGTAAACGAATCGATACGTTACTGTCGTTTATGATCTGCGAAGTCACCCGTACGTATCGCAAGTCGCAGTAACTGACGCCTGCCATCTTCCCTGACCTCCCGAAATCTTACAAGCCCGTATTCCTGTAAAGCCAGTATGGGAAAGCCAAGAAATTCTACGACAAACCCTGGCACAATGCCCCACAAGATCTATTCTGAGAATTCTGTAATCCTTCTACGCACATATTGGTCGATGATATGTGTTCCTCTGTAGTGGCAAAGTTTTTCACTTCGCTGTACCCACGTCTTATATTAAGGTTGTGTGAGTTTTTGCAGGTATATTCTTTAACGTCATAAAGTCAAATTCATGAATCCACTCTTGTTTAAATCCAATCACAATCAGAACCAAGGCGAACAGAAACGAGAGACTTAAAAGATAAAGTTGATTTCCTCTAAATGACTACTGCGTGTTACAGCTGACATGATAACCCAGTCAGAAAAGAATATCCTAGTGACTTCTCTCCCGGTAGAAATTCGCATCCTACACACGTGCCAATAGTTAAGACAATAGTTAAGACAATGGCTTCCTCCTCCATAAACAAAAAAAATTTCTTACTGTCCTCATACATAAGTACCACAGTGTCTCAAGGACAAATTTCACTTGTGCATGAGTGTTGCACGAAAAAAATAAATTTCAGTACTCGATATTTTTTTAGAAAATCGTACACA
Source organism: Macrobrachium rosenbergii (assembly GCF_040412425.1). Classification (NCBI taxonomy): domain Eukaryota; kingdom Metazoa; phylum Arthropoda; class Malacostraca; order Decapoda; family Palaemonidae; genus Macrobrachium; species Macrobrachium rosenbergii. The sequence continues at coordinate 70,597,382 of NC_089795.1, forward strand.
TAAGAGTACCAAGTTTCTGTGTATATCTCCAGTGAAGCTCTGCTGTCCTTGCTAATCACTCCATTACATTTACTGCTAAACTCCAACACTCATTTTCACTGTCAGGCTCTTTACCAATTACAGCCAGCCCAATGAACGTTTCTTTTCAGTTAGTTCATAATTAAGTGGGAGGGGTTCATCATTCAGAAAATGAGTGAGAATATTATTTTGAATTATCATAAAACTGATCATTGTGCTATATAAACATGATGTGGGACCCTGACTATGTAGCATACACATACACACGTATTTATTCTGGTAAACATATAGATAAGCCTATAGTTGCACGAAGCATCGGTGGTTCATTGGTAGTAATTCTCGCCAATGCAAAAACTATGTATGTTTCAAAGAAGTATAGACACATGAACCTATTGCCCATTGTGCTAAATAGATTGCACCGTTGCTGTTTTATGTAACGGTTTCACGCTGAGTCGATGTTCAACATAACTATAGCTGTTCAGTTGCAACAGTCAATCTGGAATTTAATTATGAACTACAATTACCCATAAAATATTTGTGCATCGGCCGGGAATCGAACCCGGGCCTCCCGCGTGGCAGGCGAGAATTCTACCACTGAACCACCGATGCTTGAAACCAGTTTCTCTTACGGGTGCATACGAAAGTGAAACATAAATCATATTTTGGTTACACTGACGAATTTATACCTTGTTCATACTGATGCTCATCCTATCAATGTGCGATTAGTAAAACTACCACGTTTAATAATTGAATGCGTGACCACCATACAATGACACGCCTTCGACACAGTAGCATCTGAAGCACCCACGGGCTGAGAACCTTATCCCAAGGTAATTGCAGTAAAGATTTATTTTCAAGATCCCAGAAATAACTGCAGTAAAAATTAAGTCTCAAGATCCCAAAAATAATTGCAGTAAACATTAAGTCTCAAGATCCCAAAAATAACTGCAGTAAGCATTAAGTCTCAAGATCCCAAAATTAATTGTAGTAAACATTAAGTCTCAAGATCCCAAAAATAATTGCAGTAAACATTAAGTCTCAAGATCCCAAAAATAATTGCAGTAAACATTAAGTCTCAAAATCCCAAAAATAATTGCAGTAAACATTAAGTCTCAAGATCCCAAAAATAATTCCAGGAAACATTAAGTGTGTGTGTGTTTATGTATACATATACATATACATATATATATATGTATCACACATTACCACGCTTGAAAAATAAGAGATGGGGTGTATGTACTGACCGGTTTCGACTTTATTTCCAAGCCATTGACGAAGGACTGATAAACAGTATTAGAAATTACAATATATATATATACTTCAGAGACAGTACTGACGAACATACACAACCGTTCGAGACTACAGATCCCCCACTGACAGGTGTCAAAAGTAAGAGTGGCTTCAAAACTCATTTGGGCTAGTGGTACAAATCACAATATACTGGTAAACGTACAGACCATAGAAGCCTATAAATCCACACTTGACGGGTAACAAGGAGGAGGGGCGAGAAAAACCTTTAATATTACTGCCCCCACACTGTGTTTACAAATATGATAATCCTTTTTCCATACATCTCTACTGCCTTCTTTAAAATTTAAACATTTTAAAAATTTCTTTAGAAATTATAGGATTAAGTTTATACATGCCTTGATTGATATTCATATTATGGCCATAACTTTCTTTTACAAAGCTACATTCAATGATATTCCTTTCCAGTGCTTTATTAGAATAAGCAATCTTTTTTGCCCCTTCCCAGCTGATAGCATGACTGTTCTGACTAACATGTGTAAAAATACCACTTTTCACCTGAGCATATCTCACATTTTTTATGCAGTTCTATTCTCTTTTCCAGTGTGACCAATATAAAAGCTGTCACAAGACTTACATGGAATTTTATATACACACATCCTTTAGAAGTACATGTTTCATTGTTTTATTGTTCTTAAATAGGACATTCTTAAGAAGATGGGGGATATCTTTCATATTATTATATATATGGTAGTACAAGAAAATTTTTGTTGCTGTAAGGTTCTTTTTTGTTTTGATACAGTCTTTTTTGCCGCTTCTAATGCATTGTCTAATACACTGTCAGGGTATTTCAATTTCTTCCCTGTATTTCTAATCTTATCTATTTCATCATCGATGTATCCAAGGCTACATGTACGCAATGCTTTTAAGAAAATAGATGTTAAAGTGATTATAATCAAACAAACACACACACACACACATATATATATACTACATATATGTATATACACACACACACACATATATCATACGGGTTTGTATGTTTTATATATATATATATAATATATATATATTATATATATTTATGTATATATTTTATATACATATTTTATATATATATATATATATATATATATATATATATATATATATATATACATACTGTATATATATAATTACAACACTTGAAAATACGATAACGTTATAAATAAAAATATAATGAACTGGTAAGCGTTTTTCGTCAAAATACATCTACTGAAAGGCAGGACTACAGACATTGCAGGCGATTATTCAATTCAAGTGAGTCTTCTGCTGGCATACAAGTGTATAGTAGGGAGCAAGCAGCAATACTAGGGTCTGGGGAGAACCTTGGCTAGGATTACGAAATCTTTTAATCCCTTGGGAGACCATGGGTCACGAATCGAGTAACAAGAAAGGAACTTCTGAGACCCCTAGGCGGAAAAGATCATAGCGACTTAAGATTTTTGGCTTTGGTTACTGTCCTTTTAATCCGTTTGGCGAGTAGCCTCTGAAGGGTGCTACCAGCCAATGTAGACAAATAATGAGAGATCCAAAAGTATAAGCGACCAATAGGGCGTGGTAAGTAAAACTCTGCTACACCATTATTTAGATTTAAACTTGTTAGGATTTTTCAAGCATATTTCATGCACTACAAAGATGCCCTCCGTTTGGAGAGCTTGTTTCTCAAATAGATTTAAAACAGTATAAGACTAACGACCGATACTAGTCCTAAAACGCTTGGCATCTCAAAATCAATTATTTCAATGAATCAGTAGTGTAACTGAAATTAACAGATGGAAAACCAAAATTAATGTTTAACCAAGTTTATTTTCCATGTCAACAGAAAGTCGCAACCCTCCAAGTTACTTCAACAATTGTACAATTAAAAGAATGAAAATCCCTCTTGAACCATAAAAAGAAATTTCTCCTGCATCCAAAGAGAAAATGAACATTGATCTGTAAATGAGAGCATCAAAACCATTTTTCCTTCATAATCATCATCGCCTCCAACGCTATATGACGCTCTATCTTCCACAAATCTCCAATCATCTCCAGCCTTCTTTCTCACGGCTGTCATCCAAGTAGGTTTGGGTCTTCCAACTTGTGAGGAGCCCACAGCAGCCCGGCTGACACTATTACGCACTATTCTCCCAGGGGATGTGCGACGGACTTGTCCAAGTCATCTCTCTTTCAATATGTTTTTTTCATAAAGGTAACTTTCCTTAGGGTATCAATTCTAACTTTCCTGCCACTGACTCCGAACAGGCTTCTTGATGCTTTGTTTGCAAATCGACAAAAAATTTTACACAGCTTCTCTAACTTAACATGATTCATGTCTGTTTAGTAATATGCGTAATCTTACTTTTGTTTGCAATTTCAGTCTCTTTGATTTCCAAATCTTATTAATCCTGTCCATTATTTGAGCTACTCTTCTTCGTCTTTCACCAAATCCCAGCTCAAGGGGACCTATACTGAATATCATAGTTCTTAAATACTTGAAATATTCAACCTCATTAAACCTGTCTCCATCTAGTGCTAATTCATCACTTTGTGCGTAACCTAACCTCGTGACCTCTGTTTTTCTTAAGACTTATTGTGGGTCCCATATCTCTAGATATGATGTAGGCCATCCGCTATCGCTCCAGCATCCACTTTCATCATCAATGCTAACAATGCTAGCAGTCTTTTCACATAACAATGAATTAAGGTCAAGCTAAAGTCCGTCAAACAGCAGTAATTGTCTAAAGCAAATTAAGGGAGCACACAGTTTAATACGCGATGTAAATCTCTCATAAAAGATGTGGCCTTCATACGAGAGAGAGAGAGAGAGAGAGAGAGAGAGAGAGAGAGAGAGAGAGAGAGAGAGAGAGAGAGCCATATAAGATTATTTAATGTCAGGCATACTCCTTACTTTGCTTTAAGGGTTATTACACTGGACCTTAAACAGTGCGCTTAGATCTAAACTAACGGAAATGTAAAAATTATCTATCTGTATAAGGCAAATATCATCGCCATTATCAAGGATATAAAACTCGAGACAAAACCAATAACGACTGCCGATGCACGGGGACAAGTAAACCAATAACATACTTTGCTATGATGGTCATCAGTCCAAATTTATTCAGAGTTCATTGATTCTTATCATATATGGAACAGCCTCCCAGAGGATGTCGTGCATTTGGAACTTCAGAAGTTCAAGCGAAGATGCAGTGCATTACTACCCTAATACTATTCTCCTTGCATTTTAATACATTTTTATCTATTTATTAATTTATTTTTTCTTTTTTAATAAGTGGGATCTCTTCCTTTTGTATTTCCCTTTACCTCCTCTTATTTTTTCCTAATGAACACCATATTCTTTGGCCCCTGTGGGCTTGTTCCATATGAATAGGTTTAATTTTCTGAATAATAATAATAATAATAATAATAATAATAATAATAATAATAATAATAATAATAATAATATGCTCATCCAAATAAAATAACTGCTATGCTCTTTATATAGAGCACCAGAGACATGTTTTCCTTCAGACTGAACTGAAAAATAAGTAGTGAGCAAAACTCGTGATTCCTAATCTAAGAGGAAGCATATAAATCCGTTTCTTAAAAGGATGGAGGTTTACAGAACTTGATGAAAATAAAAAAAAAAAATGGGAAAAGTATTCTTGACCTAACTCCAGTCTCTTGAAGGAAGTGCAAACTCGGTGTTGGTCGAATGTTAGAGCTACGTCCAACAGCACTTATTCAAATGAAACGGTCAAAACCTAAATAATACAGATGAAGGTATCCATGTAACACCAGAATTTTACTCCCATTTATTTTCATCTGGTGCTGCTGGGCGAGTCTACCTGTTACGAAAGATGGCATCATAGACAGGAAAATTATTTTATATATTTAGGAACGTATGCACTAAACTCTTTGAAAAAATTATCTTCCATGCCAGAGGCACCAGATGAACCGAGGAATGAAAAAATATCAGAGGCAAAGGGGTCAGTCACCCTTGAAATGATTGAAGTTTTTGTCGGCAGAGCGTCAGAGGTTAGGTAATATGCTGGGCCTTTACATACTTCAAGATTTACTAAATTTTATAGTACATGTATGTCTAATATAATATAGAGAGCAGTAGATATAACAATAACAAAAATTATTCCCAAATACAGATATAGTAATGAGCATGATAAACGGTATGAGTTCCAACACTGAGGTAATGATAGCAAAGGTCAGTTACAGATAATGAATAAAAATAGTAACAATGATAAAGTCAACGCCAAGGATTTGTTAGTAATGAAAGTAACATAAACACTACAAGCAGTAATTCCATGGATATTGTTTATCCCGTTGATAAGTACCACTGATAACAGTTGCACCTATAATAATAATAATAATAATAATAATAATAATAATAATAATAATAATAATAATAATAATAATAAAGAACAGCATTAGACAAGTAATACTACTTGAAATGACAGAATGAAGACCATAAGTCGTAAGTTTATCCAATACTCATTTTCCCAAATTATAACTAAACATATTAAAATATCTGAACTTAAAGCAATGATAAACCTGTAACATGACGGATTCAAAGGCGTATCTCAAGATCGCCTGCTCTCTCTCTCTCTCTCTCTCTCTCTCTCTCTCTCTCTCTCTCTCTCTCTCTCTCTCTCTCGCTCTCACACACACACACGCACAAACACATCCATACATGCACATCACCCCCCCCCCCACCGATGCAATACATTTACCCTGCGTCTTTATCTTGCACAATTCAGATTCTTTATCCGGGAATCATGCTTGGCATCTACTGTCTGGCGATATTTCTCATACTGCCCATATGGGTTTTTAGAATAACTCTGTGCCTGCAAGGAAAAGACGTGTGTCTATTATTAGAATGTCTGAGAATGTCGCCAAGACGAAAAGAAGCGTTTGTTAGACGTCTGCGAATGTCATTACGGAGAACAGTTAGAAATCTCATGGCGTCTCTGGCATAGCTCGTCCGAACGGGAAGGGTCATAAACGTTGCAATAAGAATTTGATCTCACAGGATAGCCAATTACGTTACAGAAGTTAGCAATTCAGTGTCGGTGGTAATAATAACTTCGAAACCAAGCTAGCAGTGAATGAGGTGCCCTAAGAACATATTTAAATATCTTGACAAATGCTACTGCAACAGATTGCAGTCATATACTGATTTCCTAAGTCAGCTGCGTCTTTTAGACTGCTTTAGAGTAATAGAAGAAGGAAAACGTATTTGGGCATTAATTAACGAGCTACTCGTGCGCAGAATAACGCAGCCAACAAAGCAGCCACCACGAAAACTTTCATGGAAAAAATCCTTAAGAATTACATTATACATATTCACCGAAAAAAGGGCAAACAAGCAATATCATCAAAGCAGTAAAACAATAAATTTCCTCAAGCAAGCAAAGGTCAAACTTGCACAGGGCACGCAAACAACAACTGGAAATCGTCCCCCGTTTTTCATTGCACTGATAAAGTTATGCAAAAGTTATACTGCCAAAAATTTTCATTCCCTTGAGATTTAACTTCGTGATCCATTCTCAAAAAAACACTGCAGTTAACAAGACCGCAGAGTACCGTCTGCCAATAATCAATTACCTTTTTACATATCTTTTCATGAAAGATTAAATATACTCATTAGTTTTTCGCTCGCAAAAAAAAAAAGAAGAAAAAATGTCATTTAAAATGTTCACGACCAAAAATGGCGAAATGATGACGTTAATAATAATAAAAGTATGTTCTCATAACTACTGTATTACAACGTTAACAGATTCTAACATGTTACTTGAGTGTTCCCAAGTGAAGAAATACTTAGTTTGAAGGGTTTTTACATATTGAAACGACGTTATTCAAGTGCCTCCAAGCAAAAAAATATGTCAGGAGTCTTAATGCTAGGATATAACAATACTCATGAGCCTTGGCACGAAAAAAAGACAAAAAAAGTCAACGCGTTCTGGCGTTGGGAAATAATGTTACAAATGTAAATTCTGAGAAATAACGAGTTCTTAGAAACGTCCTTCCCCTTCCCCCCTCTTTTTTTACGTTACGTTTACAGTTAGTAGTATGGTAAATGTAAAATACAAATAAATTATTGTTATACTATTTCTTTGCTGATAACTTATGACAATTGTTAATTTTAATTTAAATCATGAAACTATATTTTTACACGATACACAACACTACCGGTTATGCTCGAAATTAGCAATATAAATTATATATAACGGCTCATTCATGAATTATACTCACAATATTGCCGACGCCTTTAGTTTGTTACATGGAGTAATTAACTATTACAATTATTTCCTGAACAAGAATCTGTTCACGGTCTCTTGCAACTTGACAAATACCGCTCTTCCTCTGAGGGAACCCCAAACTCTTCCTAACACTCATTTTCAGACTTTAAGTTATCCATCACAGCATTTCAGATATGGTATGACGCCTTCATAAATAATAAAACGACGAGTGCCGACCTAAGAATGTGTTGACATAACAATCAATCTGGAAATCAAAACACTGACTGGTCATATAAAACAAGGTCATGCTAAGTAACCAACAGCAGCGTCCATCACTGAGGGAGACTTGAAAGAAAACACATGACTCAATTTTGTTTGCAACAACTGGCATGAAAGGCAACTAGTTTTTACTGTTTTCTCAAAACACGTTTACTCTGTACTTATCAACAGTTATTTACAATTATCATAGAAAGCCTATCAAAGATTTCACTAATTTCCAACATTTGCTCTTTGTTTTAAAACAATTCTCCTTCTCGTTACAAGGTGTTGGTGACTTCAGTCTCTTTCAAGAATAAGACGAGTATTTAGATTCTGGATGACAAGCTGAAACGTTTTGCAGTCTAATTCAAAACGTCGGAAAATCCACCATTGCGAAACACCTCATGAAGACGAACGAGAAAGCAATTCATGACGTAAAAACTTCCGCCACTATAACAGTGACCCTAACTGTAATATCACGCGACTCTAACTTTGATTGGTCGAAAGTTAGTGTGACGTCATGCCAAAGTACGTTTAAGATTAGTCACTCACATCAGTTCCTCTTACGTCACTAAAAATGCTCATTCGGGATTAGTCATTTTCTTCCCGCAGGGTGACGTCACATATGCAAAGCTACGTGATTGGTGGGTGCGGTGTTCCGGTCGCTCTTGAGGATGGGATGCGTGGGTTGTCTTTCCTCGAATTTCCGATGACTTGCCGTTTAATAACGAAGGCCAAAGACTATTTTATGCTTTTTCCCACGTGTTCAGATTTTATTATTTACACAGAATACATTCTTTACTTGACCCCATCATTCTCAAGAAATAACACGTTCTGAGCGTCTCTTTACTATGAGCACTAAAATTCAATGAAGGAAAAAAGGCGTATAATGAAACCAAACTGACTGAGAAGAGGCTGTAACATACATCAAAATAAATATATACTTGATACCTCAACTTTCATTTTGGTGGTAAGGTAAATACCTCCTCCATAATGTGGTTAATGACAAAACTGACTGAATTAGCAACACACGTATGTATCTATCTATCAATTATATATATATATATATATATATATATATATATATATATATATATATATATATATATATATATATAAAGAAGGCATCGTGCTTACCCCATACAAAAAAATGGGAATAAAAGCACGTTAAAAGAAGAAGATATATATATTATATACCGTGTATTATATATATATACAACATATATAAATATATATAATTATATATATATAATTTATATGTATATACTGTATATACAGTATGTATGTATATAACTAACTCTTTAACCGATAAACTTGCAAATACAATTGCTGAAGCCTAGTTTCTCGTTTCTCTATGCGCATAAATTTTTTAAACAGCCAAGGAAACTTTGCAAGTCTCTTTCCGAGAGAACCATTTAGGACAAACTAGGCACTCACTAATTTTCATCATAATACTTTTGACTGCTCATAGCAAATAACTTTCAAACAGCCAAAGTCAGGTTTGTTATTTTTCTTGCTCATGAATCAGTTTTAATTATCAAGTTTCTTCTAACTTCAGTTTATTTTCGGTTCTGATGATGGAGATAGTTTTTCCGAAAACTAAGCAATAATTTTATTCATCGTCACTCTGGTGTTTATGTTAATATTGAAATCCGCATTCCACGGAACAAAACGATGGCTGATATATATATATTTATATATATATATAAATATATGTATGTATGTATATATATAGGTGTATATATATAAATTTTAACATAAGGGCGATGCACTGACAGGGGGTGGCTCCAGAGAAAAACCAACGCAATGGTCACTAGACATTACATTTTACCTACCAGACTGTGGATGAACCTCGAGAAGAAATCTTCCTTAACATCAGCTGCTTGATAGCGCCAAGAAAGCTCACCATGACACTCTTCATTAACCTATCGTCCTCCATTCTTTTATCATGACCAAACAACATTAAAAATTATGTATTCATCAATTCACCAAAAGATGCGTGCTTCAGTTAGCAAGTTAGATCTTTCCTAATAAAAAGTATTAGAACAATATGTCCGAGTTGAAAGCCAATCAGGAAATGATTAACTGACACAACAACGTGGGTCTACTCTGGATCGCATATTTTTAAAATGTGGTAGATATTTATTTTTAAAATGAGGTAGATATTTATTTTTAAAATGTGGCAGATATTTTTATGATAAATAACACAAACGAAAAGTGTTTGCTTCAGGCCATCCGCTGTATTATTCCAGTTTCATTATGAGCTATACAGAGCACATACACTATTACCAGCCACAGAACGCTGAAGTAGTCCCCAAGTCTCAAAATATCCAACGGTATTCATTTAAAGGATTGTCTTGTAACCAAAGTACTCGTGCCACAGATCTTTCTATGGGTAAACGCGTTAAAGACCCAAAATAGGCAAACTGCATACTGGTGGCTGTGGTGGGATTCTGTCATAAACCTTTTCTAGTTCCAAGTATGCCACCTTTAATTAATTTTAAATTTCACATAACTGTTTCAGAACGAAAACCTCATACAAACACATAATCACTGTCTAAACCCACAATGTTCTTCCCCTATCAAAACTGTCAATTTTTTTAATTACAACTTCCCTAACACACTTAGTATTTTTAAGACCCTGTATACTTCTTACAATTCTTTAAAGCTGTATAGTGAAAAGTTGTTCCATCACTCATTCCTCTGGAACCTTTCCCTCGTCCAGACACACCTTACAAACCCTGGTTAGCCACTCAACCACATTTCCACTTTCATACTACAAGATCTCACTTGTAATCCCATAAACCCATAATGTCTTCCGTTATTCAGCCTTTTAATAGTGTTTCTTATGTCCTCAACAGTCACTTCCAGAAGAATCCTCAACCTTACAACAACCCTTTGCATTCTGCATAAGTCAGACCTCCCTCTCTTTATCCTTCACCTTAGAAAAAATCTTAAAAATTTTCATTCTACCGACTCAAGTGATTCCTCTACCCTAGATGTACACCTTTCAGCTACCACTAAAAGAATCTGAACTCCAGTAAAACTAACACACTATTGATTAGCAGAAATAGTACAGATTTTCCACCCCAGTTGGTTGGAACTCTGATGAATGATTCTGAAGCTCTAACTATTCTAGGCGTAACTTGTGACTCACATCTTACTTTTGAGAAACATCGAATGAAAGCTTAAGCAAATGCCGCACGAAAGTTAGGTATTGTTCCTAAAGCCTCATATATTCGTAAGTAATAAAATCAATGTAACCTGTTTTAGGTCATTTCCTTCCGTTACTAGAATACTGTTCTCCGGTGTGGATGTTAAGTTTCTTCCAGACATTTATCTCTTTTAGATAAAGAGGTTCGTGGTGGAAGGCTTCTGTTTCCTAATATTAGCAGTCATGACTTGGACCACTGAAGCATTGTCTCTTGTTTGTCCATTTTATTGACGCATGGTCTCTTGTTTGTCCATTTTTCATAAGTTGTATTTTAACAGAGATAGCTCACATTGACAATTTATTCCTGATCACTTTTTCTTGCCGAGTGCAACCAGATTTGCTAAACAGCAGCACCAATATGCAATAAATATGCCTCGTTCTCGAACTTCTCAGTTCCAGAGGTCCTGTATTCCTCACACCGTTGGACTATGGAAGAGCCTCCCTGAGGACGTTGTGCAATTGGAATTTCAAAAGTTCAAGTGAAGATGCAATGCATTACTACCCTAATACATTTCTTTTTGCATTTTAATAATTTACTCACATTTCATCTATTTACTTATTAATTTAATTTCTTTGTACTTGTTTAATAAGTGATCTCTTCTTTCTGTATTTTCCCTTACCATCTGTTTCTTCTTTTTAATGAACACCATATTCTTTGGACGCCTAGATTTTAAGTCAATGGCCCCTGTGTGCTTGTTCCATACTAATTGGCGTTCACCTTCTGAATAACAATAGTAATAATAATCATTCTATTCCCAATTTCGCCGACACTGCCCTTTCACTTTTGTCTCACTAGATGCAAAACATCCAGCTTTCTCTCCTTAAACAAATCATCTATCATACAAGCGTTCTTAAATCACATTCATGTAGATTCAAAATCGCTAAGCTTGAAATTTCTTTCCTTCACTGATTTTTCGCAACATCAGTTCAGGGTGTAGGGATACAAACTCCAAACCTCCGGCTGCTGATAACTTTCACACCAAGCACAGTCAGAAGAAAGGCGATTATTTTCTTTATCGGCATCCCACAAGTACATTTAAGGCACATTTTATCAGTACTCCAACCCACTGGCACAGTTAGCAATTTCGAACATTCATTAAGATCCTATTACGTTTCGTATTTCCATAAAATTTCTTAGAAAACGTGAAAATCAGTCGATTTCGGAATTCAGAGAACATTGCGAATAACATGAGCAACAAAAATATGATTCCCACAATGTGTGGTGTGTGTGTGGAGTTATCATGAAGTTGGCGAGACATTCGACTTCTCAAAACACTCCGGATGTCGACTTGTCTTCGAAATTGGTCTGCGTTTCCTATGAGTAGAATGGTGCAACGGCCCCTTTCGGAGAACTTCACTTTTTCCATCTGATACCCGAATTAGGAAGCATAAAAATAGCATTTTCTTACTACTTTTATCACATTATTTGTTCTGTGAATAACCGAAAACTCCCCCAAGGTCGCTTAATACCATTACAAGTTTTTTTGAACACAAAACAATATCAAACACCGGTGAAGTAAAGAGCTCATGAGGCTTAGCACTTTTTTATCGACTTTGATGATAAGGAAAAACCAATATATATAATGGCTAATCTGTGACAAAATTGTCAGAATCCAGAACCTGAACACACACGCACGCGCACACGCACACACACAGAGAGAGAGAGAGAGAGAGAGAGCGAGAGAGAGAGAGGTAAAATTCCAATCTGCCTAAAGACTAGTGCATACTAAACAGTAACAGTGACTATCATTGTAACTATCATTACACAGAATCCCAATCCTAAGAGGTAGGAAAGTTGGACAGCCAGCCGGGAAGAGGCCGAAGGGATCGGATGAAACGCACAAAGCAAAAAGTTCTGCTGCTGGGACGTCATAACGCCTTTAGGAACATTTTGTACCGTCTACAATGTAACACAGAATCCCGCCTTTCCACCGGGATTATCATAGACACGCAAAATAAACATATTTTATAAATGTCTATTTCATTTTAACTAAACGCCTTTTAACCTTAGGAATGGTTCCGATTCTTAACAATAAACATCTATATACAATAGAGCACATATATATGTATAGGCTATATATATATATTCATACACACACACACACATATATATACATACATACATACATACATATATATACATACATATATACATATATATATATATATATATATATATATATATATATATATATATGTATAACTGAATCACGAAAATATGGAACGTAATGAATATATAAATAAAGATAAAATCCACGAAGAAACGGAAACACTGGAGTGCTGCGAGGCCTTTCGAGGTCCCTTTGTAGCAGTCTGCTAAGTAAAGGACCTAGCGTCGAAAGGGTCTTTACTTAGCAGTAAGTAAAGGACGCCTGGCGTCGAAAGGACCTGGCAGCACTCCAGTGTTTCCATTTTCATGGATTTTATTTTATATATATATATATATATATATATATATATATATATATATATATATATATATATATATATATATATATATATATATATATATATATATATATATATATATAGCACAGCAAACGTAGAGCACTTGAAATGAGAGAACGGGGAAAGACTGAGGAGTTCCCTAGTTACACAAAACCTCGCCAAAGAAGAGGGAAAATTCATCAGCCCCTGAGCATGCAGGTAAATGATTCAAGTTTCCCTAAAATTCCTGAGGTTTTCCGATACCTGAAATTTAGCAATTGTGAGATAACCTCGAAACCCCCAACCCCGGGGGCTCATTCCGGACGTGGGCTTCTACCCCGGTCCCACACAGTCACCTACCTGCTTGACCGGAACTTGCGGTGAGGAGCAATAATGTTGTGTGTAGGGCATACGACCTTTATGCTCCACTCAACGAACGAACTCAGTGCTCGAGCTGAGCATCCTTTCAGGCAAGATGCGCTGGGGACGCCTGGGATTCTCCCATCCCCGCGCCCGGTCTGACGTAGGACTCGGCAACAGGGTCTGTACGGGGAAGCGGAGGTGATTCATAGGAAGTGCCAGTCTGAGTAATTTCGACAAAACTCACCAGTAAAGGGCCTTCTTGTCGTTGGAATGACTTCGGATATTACGACTGCATTCTCTTATCCTGCACATGGCATGACTTGTATCCTGCACATAGCGCTGGCCCAGTCTGCCCAAGCAGGTGTACTAAGCGGTCGTGTTTTTCCGACACTCGTGGTTTTACAGTGATTTCTCTGCCTATTCGAGTATGGTTTAAACAAGTGAGTGGAATCGCATTATGTGGATATAAGGTGAAGTGATCACGTGAGACCAATTTGTCCTGCTTTGCTAAGAAACAGAAAATTGGAAATTTACAAGCAAGCAGTTTCTTGCAAGTGTTGTTCATTATAAATACACTTTTGTTACAGGAGTGTTAAAAGTGTTTAAAGTTCAGTGTTAAAGAATTCAAATGAAGAATGAAAAGTGACCTATGGGGAACAATTGAAGCGAATAATGTCGAGCGTGATACTACTGTACTGTGCAGAACTAGTTGAAATTTGTAGTGGAATAATATGACAATGGAGTTTATTATAAATCATACGTATAGTCTTTTCCATGATTATTTCACACATTAAACTGTATCTTTCATTACTTATGCACATCATAATTTCTGCGAAGGTAAACAGTCTCTAAATTTCTGCACATATTAGTAACACGTTCCCCCCTTTTTTTTACTAAAATTTTTGCTAATTTAAATTAAAAAAACTCACTCAAGTAAATAACTTTGGCATAAGCTTTACAAAAAACAAAAGCATAAATGAAATGAGACGACCAGTAAGGGAAATGTCCTACAAACGTACTGGAGTTACATCGTACAGTTTCAAAAAGTTTTCCTATTCACAACAGAAGGACGATTAACTGATTACAAAAATGCCTATCACCACTTATTTGGAAGACTAAAGCCACGCAACCAGGATTTCATGGACTGCAAGACCTGAAGCTCAAAGGATAAAAAAAACATCAGCAGATGAAATTCCTTGTTTCAACGGAAATATTATTTCCATCATAACGCAACCTTTGAGAAAAAGATATGTCAAATGACACATTAAAACAAAATTAATAACTAACGCTAATTTAATGTTTTCTGAGAACCCAGCACTTATTTTTTTCTAGTCTTAATTGGGAACTCCACCCAGATATCAGCAGCTTCGGTAAAATAGCCATTTTCTACCCTTAAAATATTCTTAAAAGTTAAAACGTTCTAGGACGGAATTTCCTCCCCACCGCCACTATAACTAAACTTGACGTATATCAGAAATAAATAATACCGTAATGGGGTCTGAGTTTTCCTTGGTCAATCATGAAACTAATAAGGATAACTCACTTCTGATGTTATAATTATTTTGTATCAATACATACATACACAAACATATATATATACTGTGTGTGTGTATATATATATATATATATATATATATATATATATATATATATATATATATATATATATATATATATATATATATATATATATATATATATATATATATATATATATATATATATATATATATATATAGAGATATATATAGCAGTCCTTTCTCACTTTAGCCTTTACAGGGTGATCCTATAATAGAGAATACGAATGAATCCAGCAACGGACCGCTTTGAGCCAACTAACAGCGCAAATGCGTGGGACGCTCACAAAGTAGATTACTATATAAAATATCAAGAGATAGGTAGTAATGATAAACGAAGGGTGTATTATAAAAGTACCAAGAAGCATCAAGTAAGAAGAGATATTTTACTGGTGAGTGGCGTAGCAAAACAGGCAGGACTTTTATACTGATACAGAAATTGCTGCAAACAGAAAATTCTTTTAGTTTAAGTCAAAGTGGATGTAATCTATAATCTTTAATGTTTCAAAATAATTCCTCTACGACAGTTATAGAGGAGCCTAACTCTAGGAGAAAACTATGATAGCTGCAAACGTTTTAGGTGTGCAACCTCTGATTCTGCTGAACACCGAATATAAAACCTTACGGCAGAAATGGACCTTTTAAGAGAACCTAATCCTACGAATGAAATCGCTCCCACTTCAAGGAGGTATCTTCAGAGAACGGAAAAACCATTCATGCTAACAATAATTGTTAAAGGAGGAAAAATTCAGATCTTCCTGTAATGAAAGACTCTTCAGAGTTAATTATAAATCGTAGGCAAAAAAAAAAAAAAAAAAAAAAAAAAAAAAATAAAAACACTTGAACAAGACATGTTACAAAAAGCACGAAGACACTCAAAATACTTGTTATTGACTTCTGGATAGAAACATAATGCTTAGGAACATGGTAGAAATATTCAGTCAAGATTTTTTCTTTACCGTTACAGTCGTCTGAAAGAAGGATAACAAGTAATGATGGTACAACTATCTGAATATTCAAAATACTAATGAGACACGAACTAGAAGGATTTTATTATTAACAATGACACAGCATTTCATATTTCCTATACCCCATGATGAAATGGTAACGCAAGTTAACAAGAGGATTAGCAGGCTGATCAGTTATCCCAGTGTAACAACCAAACCTTTAAACCATAAGCCCAATGGCTATGTGATTTTGGAGCATCTGAATGTGGCCCTGTTTTGGAGACCCGATAAACCCACGTTGCTAAACTTACGGGTTTCCCTAAGGGATTTTGAGTTATTATTTTTTTTTTAAAGGAAACATCCGTCCCACTTTTTTTAACACACGAGTCGCAACCTTTTTATAACTCTGCCCATAGCCTGCATGGTCTTCTTGTGCCCTTCTCCAAGTCGCATCTTTACTGATTGAATAAACCCACTCAGTGTTTTGGAAGATCATCTAAATATCCCTCATATTAAAACTGCTTCTCTTTCCTAATTTAAGAGGATATTGTTATCTATAAGTAAAGAAGCCGTTTTATCTGCCGATTATATTGGAAAACGGATTCTGATGATTTGGAAATAAGCTAACTAAACAACAAAGCTACTTGAGAAACGTCAAATGACGCACTATTTTAAAACATCTAGAGGTAAATTCCCCGGTTGTTCCCCGGGTTGCTGCAGGAATTTCCTAGTTTTTTTAATAAGGCTCCTACTAAAATTTCTCGGTAAAATATTGGAATATACAGGAGATTTCTATAGGCAAAATCGCCAGGCAGCAAACCCAGAAATAAAAATACCATGCCAAGCTTTAGTGTCTCAAACGACCCATCTGATTCAGTATAATTCACAATTCAATGCCATGTTCTTAACTGGACATTAGACATTTAATCTTATAAGAATTTAAATGCAAAATCTAGAGGAAGGTTATCTCCACGAGATTCCAAATTTCCCACCAGGCTGTCTGCTGACGCAACTGGGGCAACACGCCGCCGTTATTTGAAACTGGGCAGCATGAGTCTGAGTAACGTCTATGTTCTGTATTTGTCAACTTTTTTTTTTCTGTTGCCCTCGAAAATCGCTCATATAAATAGCAAGTGATAAAAGAATCGTGGAATCTCCCTTTAAGTCTATTAAATTATACCTTGTCTACTTCCTAGGCTCCTCTCAAATAGTGATAAAGTCATCATTTCCATCGACAATGAGTTAGTCTACGCAACACATAGAATGCTTATATTTGCAGATAAGACAAGAAACTTTGTTTTTATGAAGGCACGTCAGCCTACAAGTTTAATTAAATTCGGGCGCGGAATCTGCAGTGACCTTTAAGTATATCAGCTCTGTAAGGTACCAGTAAGAAAATTAAACATGGATAATGAATGAATTATAAAAGCAAATAAGCTTCACAACCATTCTTGTAGAGCAAAAATATAAAATATAACAGAACCTTTCATGAAAACTAAATGAATCTTAAAAAACATTAAAACGAGACAGAACCTCCGCAGACGAATAAATCCATAAATATACATGGTAATGTTTAATGAATTACTGGTATAAAAAAAAGAAACCTTTAATGCGTCAGTGACAGATCTAATTATAGTTTTCCAACAACCTTATCTAGTAAAAGTCCAATCCCTCTGCGGGCAAAGGAGAAGGCTTAAATTGCCGGATGTACGAAATACGTCAGCAAAGAGAGTCCGCTCTTTACTGCGTTACATCCGCTAATGATTTTCTACAAGTGTACACTGTAACCCTTTCTTCACGTGCATCGATTATCATATTACATGTCAAGTGATGTTATCAGTGCATAGGCAACTTCGTATAGTGTGCATACAAGAGCAGAAACATCGTCACGTATCTACAAAATAAATATCTGAACATTTCTTGCGGGAAATGTTCACCCGCCGAAAGAAATTCGATCACAGACAATTCACGTTACCATTCAAACGTCTCGTATTTCCTACCCAACTAGAAAATCAAGGCTAAGTTTCAGTTTTGCTGAAATAATGAATAATTCCAGGTCATTAAAGTTATAGCTTTATTTGAACTTAGTAATGGGTTTTGTCCCCACTTAACTTTGAGAATCGATAAAGTTTACAAACCAAAAAAATCACCTCATTTTAAAATAAGCAGAATATATTTATGCTATGAATCATCAAACAAGAGCTCGTATGAAAAAATTAGGTTAACATTTTTGTCACAAACATCGTAATTATCAAAAAGAAGTAAAAAACGGGAAATGCAACGTCTGAAAAACCACCATAATTCTCAACAACGCATCACGATAAACATCCAAAGGCTCAACACGGGTTAAAAAGAAACCATTTCTTCTCATGTTCTGTGAACGAAGAAGGAAATTCTAACTCGGCTGATTAATTAATTTGTGTACGATTTGGACTTTTCCAAGACACGCGTTCCCCACCTCGCCCTCTTGTTCTCTTCTTACACCTTTTTGACTTTCATCATCATGTACACGTACACATAACAGGGAAACTGACTCAAACTCTTCTCTGGTTTCCAGTGAACTCCTTCCTTTTACTGATTTACTTCTATATTTGAGAAAGCAAGGATACCGGAAATACCACGGATACCAGATTGAAATGTCAGAAGGAAATCTGGACATCAGAAAGAGAGAGAGAGAGAGAGAGAGAGAGAGAGAGAGAGAGAGAGAGAGAGAGAGAGAGAGAGAGAGAAAGCTTTGCTTCTCTTGTGGAATGTGGCATCCATAAATAATAATATATATATATATATATATATATATATATATATATATATATATATATATATATATATATATATATATATATATATATATTGGAATAACAAAGGAAATATAAAGAAAAAAAAATGAGCGCCTCTGAAGTCCTAGTGAATACAGGAAGAGGCCTGACTATAGCTGCTTCTCTCCATCCGGACTATTTTGAAAACTTTCCTGTTTTTTTTTTTCTTTTATTTTACTTCAACGGCATATTACTTATGCATCTATTTCACCATCTTGATCTTAGTTTCCGACAATTTTCCAAAATTACTTCTTGTTTTTTCACATTTTCTCTGCATATTTCAACTGTTCTCATCACACATATGCACAATCAACATTTACTGTACACTTGCTGTCACACAAAGAACTCTTGGCAACAATTCAACTTCCTGCATTTCACTTTTGCTTCATTTTACTCCTTTTAATTTTTGTTTACAACTTCACAACTTCTGACTTTACCATCAACTGTAGCATTTATGCCACATCCTCGTAGGGGTAACTGCCTCCCTTCTTCACTTGAAAAGGCAAACGCCTGTCTGGGCTCCTCCTAGTTTCAGCTGGCTAATTCAACATTAGCATCGTTAACCTAAAACGGTAGTTTTCTCTCCTTACAAATGCCCGCAGATTTTTCGACTGAATTCCATCCAAAGAATGATAAGCAACCCCGGAGACACTGAACACCTGCTTTACATCTGTGATTACAAAAATCCGATCACCCTTCTATGAACAACTCGTATGGTAATAATGCCACTTATATGGTATAAATGTTGCATCCCGTTGAATGAACTTTTTCTTAAAGAATTCATTTTTTTTTGGGGAAATACATACATATATACATACATACAAACACTAACTCACTCACACACACACACACACACATACATATATATATATGTATATATATATATATATATATATATATATATATATATATATATATATATATATATATATATACTCACACCGTACATACATTAAAATATTAAAGGCCTTTATCCTTCATCTTAGCGCCAATATTGCGAGTACACTTTTTTACTGTACATATTATTGTAATTATATATATGAGATCCCTTATCCATCCGTAGTCCTCCAAAATAATACGGTGCTTCAAAGTTCTGAACTCTACATTAAATTTTTTTTTGCAGATTGTTATGATGTACTGTATTTCTCAAAAGATATCTGATGCGTAAGATTTACGAGGCAAAGAGGCTTTTATAAGGTGGGAAGCCTTATCTATATTTCATGCGGGTTGACCAGATGGCATAAAAGTTTAACTAAAAAAAAAAAAAAATCAAGCATCTTTGCTGTTTATATACTTAGTGAGACTGAGATCTTGTTTTACTATAATTTTATTGAACAATAAGGAATTTACCGGTGTTATATCCATCTTCAAT
Organism: Macrobrachium rosenbergii; assembly: GCF_040412425.1. Lineage (NCBI taxonomy): Eukaryota > Metazoa > Arthropoda > Malacostraca > Decapoda > Palaemonidae > Macrobrachium > Macrobrachium rosenbergii. The sequence continues at coordinate 70,617,897 of NC_089795.1, forward strand.
AGAATAAAGACACCCTTACATTTGCTGTATATGGATAACTATGACACCCTAACTTGTTCTGCAATTAACGTCAAAACTTCTCTGAAAACTTCTGGCTCTAGAGAACTTCGGTCTGTACAAACAAGGGCAAATAAGATTTTCGTGACCCTTATGCCTAATCTGAGAGCTACTTAAAGTTACTTACAAGTGCAATAGTAATAAAATAAAATAAGAGAAGAAAGTGAAATATCCGCTTTCCCTTAAGTTCTTAGAAAAAATCAGTTACCAACCACCGTCAAAGTGGCCTCTTCCAAAATCATCCGCAGCCTGGACGAGATCTCGATCAGTTCAGAGATCGACCCGGACAGAATGATGGATGATAATCACTTGGAAGACGCGAAAAGACGCATTTCCGAGTGTCAAGCGTCCTCAAGGTTTTCTTCTGATACCCCAAAGAAGAAGAATTGTTTGAGAAGGAGCGTGAGCGTCATTGCTGCCGTCACCACATCTCCCTCGAAGAGAAGTGCTGACCCTCAGCAAAAATCAGGGACAAGCTTATCACCCCTGCTGCCGCTTCTTTCGCCAATTGCGCCCCAGTCTGAACCCTCCTCGCCTTGGAGGTCACCCTCAGATCATCCAGATCTGAGCCGCTTTTCTCCTCCAAAGAAGAGGACCAAACGTCACAGCATCAGCTTTCCATGCAAGCTAAAGCTTCCTTCACCGGTGAGAATCTGCAGCACTGACCAAGAGGTTGTTGACTTGACTGAGGTTGGGGATGTTCAGGATCAGCCTCAGGATCTATCTCGCACTCGAAGTGCAAAAGCCGGCCGACGAACTCCTCCTCCACCATACCCAATAGAGTTGCAACTTAATGTCAGAGCTCTAACAGGAGCACAAGGTAAAGAAAATGTAGGTGAAGAAAATGATGGTGTCAAAAAGGAGAGAGAAGACTACTTCAAGCAAGGTGAATCTTCGTCATCTGAACGACTTCCAGTCATAAACGACAAAAATATTCTAGGTAAGACTTCTTTTAATTTTTTGTTGTGGGGATAAGAAAAACAATGTACATTTCATTCATGTGAATTATGCTCTTTTCTATATAGTACGGACTAAATAAGTAGAAATGAGCATTTCGGATTCTACTCTTTCAGATCAATTCCACTTTCATTTCCCCTTAATAAATCTAATACCTGTAAAACATTAATGCGTACTCACTTTAAATACAAGACGATTTTATAAATTTCATGCAAAGTCAAACAAAATGTACACCCTGAACTGAGATTACACGTTTATATATTACCTATATACTAATTACTTCCTTTGATATCAATAATTACTGGTCTTCAAAGGTCACAATTTTGTCGGTAAAAATCTCACAAAAACCTAGTATAAAATCATATGTAAACAATGATGGTGGATTAACAACGTAAAAAATTAGGTTCTCAATGTAGAAAAATCTTTAGTATTCTTCTGTAACATTTCGTGTTGGCAGAAATTAAATTGCGCAATTCAGCATTTCACTGCGAGAAGTTTCTTTAACAATACCCTTAAAAAATGGGTAGACATTTTAAGACTTTCTGCAGAGTTGACAGGGTACATTGCATTATATAAGAAATGCAATCTTTTGGTTGAATTCAAAAGTGACATTAGCTTCTTTCCTTCCCTTAAAAATTTCAGTATAAGTACACATTACTTCAACTCATATCACAGAAACGGCAACAGCTCTGATCATGGAAAAATCAAAACCTGCAAGCTTGTGAATAACCTTTTAACCGAAGCAAAAAAAGGTAATACTTCATTGGCAAGAGAAAATGTTGGCGACCATTTCAAATCAACACCTCTCTCGCTAAAGGTTAACTCTAATTAGGAATAGTGCAAAATGAATCTTTCAAGGAAGTTACCTGCTAGCATTGTGTAGTAAACCTATAACCTTCAGAAGAGTAGAGAAAGTAAAGGGGTCCTTGAAATAATCCTTGATGGTAACTGACTTTTGTAATGCTCCGTCTTACGAATTTATTTCTCGCGTACGGCACGCTTAGGCTCAACTTGACAGAGAAAATCGGATTTTTCTTCTAATGTTTTATAATTATACCCTTCAAAATTGCATATTTCATGATTAAGAGACGGATCTATTCCAATAATAAAGGATTCAATTTTTTTTTACCTGTTACAGAGGTCGTCATGGTTGGGCGTTTACAAAACCACTTCAGAATCTAAGTTGATAGTAAAATATTCATTAAAATATAGCGATTTTATGGTTTGCTCTCCGTCCACAGAAGAAGCAATAGTTTTATTATTGTCCTTCATTTTTGCAAATGCGTTAAGCAAGTTGTGAACTGATTTAGGTAAGCGATTTGGTGACCCGTGTTTAACATCCTAGTAATAACGATGGCAAAATTGAAATCCTACAACATCCTTCCTCGCTTCAAAAATCTGTACACAAAGCTATCTTTGTAAGGTGCGCCACATCTTATACTTTAATTCCCTGTTTCATCACCAGCACTAGCTAGCATCCTGTATTAATCTCACAGGACAGCATTTCTTTGTTAAAGTTTCAATAGACCATGTGTATCACACACAGGGATGATTGGCATCCATCTTCGACGGAAATACCAAAAAAAAAAACTCCTAATAACAAGTGACCGCTATGCTATGTTGCCGCTTCCTCCCGGTGAGGATGACCGTCAGGTATTACGAAACGAGAGAAGAAAGCCAGAGAAAGAAGACAAAAAAGAAAAGAAGTAATTGAGAAATAAAACTGGAGAAACAACATTGCAACACTCGACCGTAAGAACATTAATAAGTCTTTCCTTTCGCAATCAGTGCCGTTACTTTTTCTTGTTTTGTAACTCTTCCGTTTAAGGGCGCTGACTCTAAGTTTGTCCTCGTTTTAAGGCGCATTCCTTCAGTAAGTTAAATAATACAAATACTACATCGACAACATAAAAACACCACATTAAGCCAAAGATGACAACGAAAGAGAAAAGGAAAGTAATGATGTGGCCGAATTTCCACTTAGAAATTTCGTTTTCTTGTTGAAGAAAACTTTCTTATAACCTGGTATTAAATAACCTACCAATTACAATTTTTAGTTACGTAGTTCGTCTTTTGCTCCAAGACACAAATGGGATCCGAAGATTGTCTAGGTAATAACAGGTAAAGCTGAACCTTAGGGATAAAATACCAAACTAATGCCGCACATGACGTGATTGGATAAACTTAGTAACCAACCTTTTCCCACTCAAAATGTCATTCGCCTGCAATACTGTCTGCCATGAAACCACCTAGCTAAGTTAAAATAGCTGTACGGCCCTAACATCTCACGAAAGTTGAGAGAGAGAGAGAGAGAGAGAGAGAGAGAGAGAGAGAGAATTTTTTGAAAAGCCAATACTATTTAACCCCTTGGATCCTTCGGAAACAATAATAACTTGCAGAGTTCAATCCTAACCAAAGAGTGACATTTGTCGGCATTTTCCTATTCTTCTCAAATGACCCACTCCAAAATGAAAAACAAAATAAGTACACTATTGTTTCTGTGAATAATATTAAAAAACACTAATAAACAATATGTTTTTTGTATTTGTCCCAGAATAACACTGCAATAATAGTCGATTAGAACAAGTCAAAAGAAATCAAAACTAACTATATCACTCACACACACACACACACACACACACAGAGAGAGAGAGAGAGAGAGAGAGAGAGAGAGAGAGAGAGAGAGAGAGAGAGAAACGGTGAAGGTTGGAGGAAAATAAGCAAAGCGACAAAGCGGAGCTCATAAAACAGAGTGGGATTCTATATCTGGCTTTTCACTTTAAGGAACTCTAAAGGCTCCCACAGCATCTACAAACAATGTTCTGTGCTTGAACCACTCTCATTCTCATTTCTTGATAAAGAAATATTTGATTCCTCATCCCAGAGCAAAGATAAGCATAACAGACGGAAATTAAACCCGCACCTTATTCTCCTAACTGCATCAGTTTCAAAGAGGCATCCAGTACCAAAACCATTCGCTCGTCTCCTGTTTTTCATTGTACCTTTTAATTCGACTTGGTCTACCAGCCAGCCATACATGACGCATTTATGGTGGTTTCTCTCACGTTTCTCCCATAGGACTATCACCCTTACAGTTATGCAAACTTGCTCTCTCTTGAGAGTGAGTTTGCCACGCATTCGCTCATATGCATTCACATTTTACTTTTGTCGATTTATTTAAGAATCAGTGAGTTTACAGCCACATAAGTATGTAGTCAAATAGCTCATAGTATTTATTTACTGCTATCTAAACTTCCTATACAGAAGTATTCCTTTCATCTCACAAAAAAAAAAAAATATTCTGTTACGCACACTTTCTGCGCATACAGCTATTGATCCGACTTAAACATACATAGGATTTTCCTGTTTACTTTTAGTGTCCGCGGTTTAAGACTACTGTTAGATAATGGTAGTACACATGCGCATAAGTGCTCATGTGTTCATTATTTCTTTATATATATATATACATATACATATATATATATATAATATATATACATATTAATTTCTAAATGTATATATATATAAAACACTGGAAAAGTTGTAGACCAAAGATAATTAAATGAACCTGAACAGAAAAATGTTTCCACAGTCCTTAAACATTTACCTCAATGATAGGAAAAAGTATTAGAAGTTGGAGATGAGTTGCTTTAAAATAAAAGACGTAACAAGAAATACCTACGGGAAAGACTATGACCAAAAACTACGCGTATTTTTTAAAATTTCTCCAATACATCTACACATCAAGTAGTTAATGCACCAAAAAGAAATCAAATATGCAACACTGCTGACCAATGTATTTAATGTTGACGACAGATCTGATTTAATAAACTGCACGTAACTCCAGCATTGAACTCGGAGGGTCTGTCTCATCGCGCAAGTGTGAAAACCTCTCTTTAGGCCTATACATCCTCACTAGTCCTATACAATATAAGGCTTTCCAGCGACTTGGTCTCCCAATCCTTTTGCTCACTAACAGTGGAATAATCTTCTCGCAATATTGTTGATTCAGTGTTTCAATGTTTGCGTAATACTACTTAAATCAATTGTTTTGACGTTTGCTGCAAACCCTCAGATTACAAAAAAGGTCTAAGGTAATTCTTTGTATTACTGGTATCAATGATGGGCGCTAAACATGGCCCTACAAAACTAATGTCATCCGTATAAGATGGTACGGGAATAATAATGGAAAAATTGTCTATCTGGACATCGTGCTACCATCAAACTAGCACAGTAATAGTTTTACACCAACACACTCATGCACTGTAGCACAAATAACACCAAAGTTTATCTTTAAAAAAAAAAAACAAATAATAAGCACGTGTCGTTTCTTGTATAAAGCTTTTCAACCACGGTCGGTGGTGGCCTGTCCTGTAGCGTTGCCAGACGCACGATTATGGCTTCTTTTAACCTTGAACAAAAAAAACTTTACTGAGGCTAGAGGGCTGCTTGCAATTTGGTATGTTTGATGATTGGAGGTGGATGATCAGCATGCCAAGGTGCGGCCCTCTTCCTCAGTCAGACACAAGATCTGAGGGTGGACAGAAAAAAGTGCGGACGGACAGACAAAGCCGGCACAATAATTTTCTTTTACAGAAAACTAAAACATGCATTTCAGGCATTTCAGAGAGGTGGGGGTAAAAGGATTCAATCCCAGCTGCCGTAAATCCCATTTACAAAACGTCTAAACCAAGGACCTCCTACACTAAGGCACTATAGCCAGACAGAAATTCATTACGTATAAAAGGCGCCGCAAAACTGTAGAATGACCTTCCTGCGAGTATTACTGATGCGATGCTGAAAGTTTTGCGAGATGCTGTAACGTTACTTCATAATGTGCTCTACACCTTTGTCTTAGTTTTCCTAATTGGTATTGCTTTTTTGTGAGGAAATGTTCTTTGTTTGCAGCCTCATATGCATTTCTTTGTTTTCTCCCTCTCTGACATCTCTCTCTTTTTTCATTTAGGACATTTCTAATAATAATAACGACGAAGAGAGAGGGCGAGAAAGAAGTTTTACTCAAGATTTCCTCTCCATAATTCCAACTGACATTATCTTATCGTCTACCAAGTATTCTTCAACTACAGACATGTCAAGAAGCTCTTCATCTTTTTTCTCCAACCTTCCTTCAAATGAGATTTTCCTTGTCTTTTTACTTCTGTCCCCATTCTGTATAATATCTTTCCTGCCTTGCCTAACAAATTGCCTAACAATGACTCAAGGTCTGTTCCTGCTTTGCGAAGTAAAAGACTGAATGAAATTTGATGTATTTTTCTTTAACGTGGAATGGAGATTAAGACCGGAAACTTCTGGCTCAAACTAGTACCCAACATCCTTAAGCACAAAGCGGTCGAGTACGTCTCTCTCTCTCTCTCTCTCTCTCTCTCTCTCTCTCTCTCTCTCTCTCTCTCTCTCTCTGTGTGTGTGTGTTCCAGAATGCCTTGTGCCGCAGTGGTCGATACGAGAGTTTTGGGGGAGGTTTGGTGGTGCCATGACTCTGCGGAAACTAAGCTCACGTGGGCCTACCATATCTTCTCTTTGGCATCTGGAACAGAAGCGAAAAGGGCAACGGTCACCTCAGTCTCCTGACGACCCTCTTGCGTAACAAGTTCCATAAAGGAAAATATTTCCAAGGGAAAAGAATGCTGATGAAAACCCCATTTAAAGCCGATGAGCGTGTAAATGTCAACACGCATAACACCACGATAAATTATATAAGATGCGCCTTCTTCGTTGTTAGTCGCAGAGCCTTACGTAAGCACGATCTTACTAAACTGCTCCTTACGTAACGATGTCATTGCCCCTTTGGAAGTCATATAGCTAGTTGAGGTTCATTACATAATGACCTAAATTGCTTCCTTACATCGAAGAATTTCCAGTCGATGCTAGTAACAATGACATCATTACTTTTGTCCACCTTTTCGTTAGTCGTGATGTAACCAAAAGGTTAATGTTACAGACATGCGCGTCATTACGGACACCTGTTAATATCGAATGCTTATGAAGCCAAGTCTGTGGTGGGTCTTTCATAATATTAACTACTTCATATCCTTTTCTTCCATTAATAATAGTAAACGTGTTCCATGCAAAGACAGGAAGAAAACATGTCAGTGCAACTCCGCTATCCTATAACAACCTGAACTTTTTATATGTAGCTTTACTATACAATCGATGAAAACTTTTTCAGTTGCATAAATTACTTGGTAATACTATATCATTATGTCTGAGCTACGGAGTAAATCGATATTATGTAAAACCCATATATCAAAGTGTCAGAAAACGTTCTTGTACGAGAAATTCTTCTATATATGACTTGTCTTTCTCAGCAAGATAATGCTGGTAAAAGAATATACTAAGTATGCCTATTACGCTATAAAATGGCAGCACGTCATTGAGCACTTTACGCACCATAGCCTACTGAGTCACTTTACCAACATAACGAATAACACGATCATTTTAATGGATATATGCGTGCATGTAATCTCTAAAATTAGACTGGTATAGTTACATCATCGGTCTTTACGCGGAAGTTCACGGGATGTAAGTTCGGATGACTAATAGATGGTAGCACGACCCAGCAATGACAAAGTCACCACCAAAAGCAGAGTAGAGTTCGTCTGCACATACAAATTGATGTGGTCTATCAATTTCAAACACAATGTTCTCTCTCTCTCTCTCTCTCTCTGGTAATATATAACCTTGGTTCCATTCGTGCGGTATCATGTAATAGTGATTTGGAGGTCTCGTTTCATATAATTCCAAAGAAATCACTGACATATTTTTATTTTTCCTCAGTAATCCGACCATGATAGTGACCTACAGTCGATTCAAAATCCCATTTACAAAATGGTACCTTCCCCAGCATAAATTCCATATGAGAGAGAGAGAGAGAGAGAGAGAGAGAGAAGCCACATCATTGTTTCCGGTGAGGCAATTGTGGGGTGTACCTGTCCAGGAGCTATTGCGTAAGGTCTGTTCTCCATACCCTCGTCATTTAAGCCTTTGTTAGGTGTAACCATTTACAGAGTCTCGCAGAGTCTACGTGTGTCTCTGAAACACCAGTCTGTTATTATTATGGCTTCAGTGATCCTCACGTGTTTAGCCTAGTTCTGCTTGTCTTGCATCACTCTCTCACGTCCCTCGAGTCCCAAGGCATCAAGAACCTTAAAGGGTAGAACAAGCTATAAACGGCAAATGAGGTTAGATGGTGTCAGGAGGACAACATGTCGTTATGGTTCCATGTATTCGTTTCCCTTTAACCCGTTTCTTCATTCGATCCACATTGTAGCAAATTATTTGCATAACTGTCGATGTCATTCTTGATAAACAGCTGATATCTGCGAAAGTGGTTTAATACTCAATTCCAAATTGAGAATAAACTTAACACTAGCAAAAATACTAATTGTGGAAACCCTTAATCGTAATAATAGATCGAGTCATACGGTTAACTCTTCAGCAACAATATTTTCTTTTTTGATTACAGTTGATGGGAAATTTTTAGTTACTATTTTGTTTCACTTTTTTTTTAATAAGGCTGCGGAAACCAAGCCTTAACACATTTCCTACTGCAATACATTGTAAGAGTACATTTTTAGCGTCACTATGAGTAAACTCACTCAATAATGCTGACTCAGTTTACCGTTAATGTTTTTCTTACTACCGTATCCAAGTTAAACCTCCAAAATAAATCTGGAGTATTCTGAAAATTTGTTCAGTTCCATCGCAACTCTATTCTTGAAATTGGAAAATAATCTCTCTCTCTCTCATGCATCGATCAAATTCGTGAATAACTGGCGTACTAACATCAAAGGAAGGAGCATTTTACTGAATTACGTAACAATTTTGACGTTCAAAGTAATTCTAACATCATCCTAAGTTCCTAACACAATTCCCACAATCTATACTAAGCTTCATATGTTTCATGAAAAATACTGTTACCGGAGCTTATATAACATTGCTACCGCGATGTGTCAGTTTCATACAGTTGCAGCTGCTAAGACAATCGTCATCCTTCATACTTTCAATTCCTCCACTGCTGCAACGTTCGTATGTAACCTTTGAACACCGGACGGCAATGGTGGAGGCTCTTTCACGAACCTAAGAATATTTACGATGGCCGAAAATGCCACTGTTAATAAAATGATTTGACCTACTCCCCTCTCCGTTACTTGGAAATGAGGAAGTCATCATCAATGCAAGCGCATACCTTTTTTTCGTTGTCCCTCATGCTCATCTTTGAGTACCTTCTTACGTGCATTCTTCTCTCTTTACCTATCCCCCTTCCCCAACAAACCCTCGCCACAGTCTCAACCCCCCATCCCCAACCTCTCGCCAGCCGCATTCCTCTCCTTCCTGTGTCCGCATGTAATTGCGCTGTATCTTTCAGGTCCCGATGGCGTAATCGGCCAATCAGGAAGTGCACACTCATTCTCCGTGCATGTAAGTGTCTAACGACAACTCTTGGGAATGTTATAAGTCACTCGTCGCCACTGTGACAACAGCAACTATAAAATTATTCAACATGAGTAACAGCGTCGTCACTGTAACAGACTCTCAAGAAGTTATTCACTCTGGGGCTAACGTTACTTGACGTGACGATCATTCGAGTTCTGTTGTTTTAATCTCTACGCGCATGATAACTGTCTGCAAGTATGTGTGTGGGCGTACCAAGGACTGCCTGAGTTTCCTTGAATATCTTTGATGCTTTACAGCTGCGATTGTCTGAACTTCAGACACTGAAGGACTGCTTACCCCTGAGCGTCCTCTTTTTTATAAATGCATATGACGCAATACTGCGGCCTCTTACGAAAACTTTTGTTCTGATGCTCGTAAACAGCCCCTGCAATCCGGACAACACCAGCATTTCTGCGGTAATAAAAACCGTATTTTTTTCTGCTACTGACACAAATAGAAGTGTACTCAACAGGCCAAGTAAATATTTTAATAACGCAATGACTAGAAAACAAAGTCATTACTTTCTACCCGTAGAACAAAGGCAAATCCAGGGAATGAGACAGCACAGTCGGCGAAACTTCTAACAAGAACATGATTATATTTTACTAAGGGAAAATATAACCATGGTTTTGTTTTCCTACTTCATTTCCCTTTGGCTAGCACGTAAGCGATGAACAACTGTCATACAATTAACTGGAGGATGAATAACCTGCTCTAAGTACCCGTGCGAGATTGGTGTATCCATGTATTCAATTTTGCGTCTAACGCAGATAATCTTTTGCTAATATTAACTTCAAACGTGAAAATGGAGAGCAACATAGTGTACTTGCCTTACATTTATTGTAAGTTACGATGTAACAGTAAATTTACTTAAATACTGCCATCATTTTTGACACGACTAATAATAATACCGAGCATCGGATTCTCAGAAAAACACGCAGCTCAACGTTTTCTCCCGAATCTAGATGACGTTCCAGGGACTGGTTCTTCCACTGTGCGCTAACTACCCACAACGTTTCTTGAAAATCTTTCCAAACCTGGTCACTTTCAACTTTTTGTTTCAATCTCAAAATAGACATAATACGTAGTTTGCAAACATCATGATATTTTTACGAATGACTTTTTATATACTAACATACGAAATATTAAACATCGAAAATTTGTTAGTGAATATAAATGCACATTTATATTCACTTTATATTTTCTCTTGTACTTAAACCTCCATAAAAAGACAATTCTGTTCATGGCATATAATTATATCTTATCAGAGCATTCTTTTGCAAATAGCTTAATACATTATTTTAAGGGTTCACCTAACATCCTTTTAGCTTTTCAACATCGTATTTTCATAAATATAATAAAATCCGGGTCATCTGTCAAGTCGTAAAAACCCGATACTTTGAACCACTGCTGTGGTCATTTTACCTTGGTCCTGGACATACAGAGACCACCAACCGCGTACAAATGACGGAGTTTAGGAATATGGATGACCTTACATGAAAATTCTGAACGCACCACACCTATATCTGAATGAGCCATTCCATAGAACCAAATGACGATTTCAATCGATTTCTAAACAATCTAAGGTCTGGATGGGTCTATCAAATCCACCTGTGCGCAAGCATGACTTTGTTTAGTGAGCTCAGTTCTCCTACCTCAGCCTAATTCCCCCACCCATCAAACAGGATGCTGAGCCATGTAACAGAATGTTGTTGTTGTTTTGTTTTGCTACGACAGAATGATAATCGACAACATTTGTAAACACTCTTAGCCACAGGTACCATGCAAAAGGCACTGCCTCAACAGTGGCAGCAATGTTGAAGTGTACTATGCAGACCAATCGTGACAAAATGAAATCATTTGCGAAATGACAAGCTTGTTAATACATATATAAATATATAATGACTGGTAAGGGGTCGCAATAATTCAAAAGGCCAAGAAAACAAAAGTCATTGACATGATCTCTTAAAACCTTTTATAAATCTATAGTGGTATAGCCTTCTGAATAGTGTTATATTTCGTTTACTGTAAACTCTTACTGGGCCATAATTACACACAAAAAAGACCGTTCTCTTTCTTTTACGGTAAACAGAAACTATCACTCACAATTAAAGTTCAAAAATACTTTTTAATATCAGTAACTATAGAATTGGTAAAGCACTTCTGATAACTCCCCAATCACATTTTTTGCTAATATTCAGTTCTGCGAAAAATCCAGACCGTTTCAGAAGTGCCAAAATATTTATAAGAGACCATTGTACAACGGCAAACCTCCAGAGGCAGGCGTATTATTGCGGCTTAAAAATATAAAGTCATCCTTCACTCCTCCATTGGCTTTGCTATAATATAGTACATAAAAATTCACTTACAGTATATTAAAAGTAGAAAATGCCAAAAACATTTCCCCCAAATGGCTGCTAAAGAAAAAATAAAGCGCAAAAGGAGCACGATGACAAGAAAATGCGCGAACAAGTTGCAAAATAAATTGCTTTTCACATGTAGGACAAGTAAACCGCACTGACAGGGAGACTTCAAAATACGTCATCCAAAGCTGTGTTCATTTTTATATAGAAAAAAAAAAAAAGTGAAAAAGCAATTTGTGGTAAACAACGGATTCCCTAAGAGGACTTACAAGGTTATATTAACTTCAATGAAGAAAGAGAGAGAGAGAGAGAAAGAGAGAGAGAGAGAGAGAGAGAGAGAGAGAGAGACGAAAGGCGGTGGAATACCCTAATCTAGGTCATGGTGGCGGGAAGGAATGGGAGAATGAATAGGTGTGGGCAGGACGGGGATGATGC
>NC_089795.1:70635162-70677662 GCF_040412425.1 Macrobrachium rosenbergii
TCCATTTGCTTCTTTTATTCTGAGACCCATTTCCTTATTAACCCTTCTCTCTGTATTTACCTCTTTGAAGGGTAACATCTGATTCTCCCAGATGTCTTTTCTTACCTTCTCCTCACTCTTATTATTACATGCATTCTATTTCTATGTCACCTGCTTCTTCACCATCTTACCCATCATCCTCTATTTCTGCACAGAATCCCCAATTCTGTCTTGCAACTGTACCTAATACAATCTCCACTTTTCTTCATTAAACTTTTCATTTACTCACTCTACCACTCACTTTTTTAATTCCTTCTTCTTATCCTCCTAAACTCACAAACATTTCTGCTAAATCCATAACTCTATCCTCGAATTGTACACGTTTTTCATATATTCCTTCAACATGTGTTTTGAATCCATTCATATGCTCTCCTGACATCTCTTAATTAAACTCACTTGTCTCAAATACCATTGCAACTATATACTCGTCCCTTCCACTCTTATATGAACTTCCATTTATCTTAGCATTTGCTTCAATCAAATAAAGATCAGATATACCTCCAGGCACGTCTCCTCTCGTCATTACATTCATCAATTTGCTGTTCCAGATATTCTGAATCAAAAAATAACCTAAAAAACTCTTTTCCTCAACTTTATATCTTTCCTAAGCATACATATGCATATACAGTATATATATATATATATATATATATATATATGTATATATATATGCATAATTTCAGAATCAACACTTAAATATCAGGTCTCTAAAAAAATATTCATCTCGTTAGTTATGCAACACTGCTTTCAGACAGAGCGTATTTGTAGCGTCGCTACTGCCCAGAAGAAGATCTTGGCACCCAGTTTATGTTGGCACTCTATCTAGACAGTGATGACACTATACGTGGTACCCATGGTTTCTGGGAGTTTCCAGGTGTGCTTTTATTTGTTGATGTACCTTCACCTCCTAGCAGTTGGCAACAGAAGTTGAAAACAAGACGAAAATAACTGCGTAAACATATGCACAAAATATATGGGGATATTTTACATTCAGGTATGTAAGTATGTATATACATACATGGATATATACATACACATACGTACATAATATACACAAAAATATACATGAACGTGTCGTGTCCATTTGAATAGGAAAAAAAGGCTATCGTTATTTGCACTACAAAAGAAAAGTTCTCTAATGTATAATATATTAAAACTTAGCAATTAGCTTTCCAATGTACATCCACAAATGTACATCCTGTTTTTCAGTACTGAATATAGCATTATTTATTTAGACCTCTTACTTTGTTCGTCTTTAAAACAAGGTGATCGGAGCAATAATATTCTAATAATTTATATCTTCACTTTCTATTTGCTCACAATAACCAGCACACCAAAAGATCGAAATATCTGATTAAATATTGTTAAGCATACTGATAATTAAGTCGGATAACAAAAATTACTTTCGGTGCAAAAAGGTTGCCAGTCATTAGAATAACCCAGGAATCATTATAATTACTTAATGAAGTTTATTTTGATATCTGTCCTAATATGACACAAGCTTCTTTTATTCAACGTGAAGTTATTGGGAAACTTTGGGAAAACTACTAAGAAAAAATAACAAGAAAAGACTAAGCAAGAAAGGGATGAACCAATATTTTAGAGAAATTAGGATATTAAAGAAAGCAAAATGACGAAAAAAACAAAATAACGACCTTGGGTGAAGAAGAAACCAGTGAAACGAATTACGCTGAAGTGGGGCATGGAAATGGAAACAAAATTTGGTGAATGTGGCGAGAGATTACTAAGACAAGGGAAACAAATTATCAGTACAATATTAACTAATCAAAACCTGCAATGGAGAGGTACTGAAAAACTATTTCTAAAATAGGAAGATATGGACTACAGTTTAGTTCGCGATGGAGGGTTTGAAATCAACAGGAGAAATGAATACGAGGAAATATGAGACGTTGTTGATGTCAATTAAAAAAAGACCAGAAAACTGTACAGACGGCTGATTTACGTTCTGTGGTTACGAAAAAGTCAAGAGCCAAAATCTATAACATGGCTGACATCGCTGTATGATGATAATAAAAGAAAGGAAAGGCGTGCTTAAGCAATAGACTACTAACGAAAAAAAAATGCGTTGCAAGCAGATAATATCAAAGTCTGGCATATTTACACCACCACTTTTACTTGATCATACTGAGAGTGCTGGCTACAAGGTTGGTGAGGAAATCCATGGCTGATGTAGGAACTAGTAGTCTGACTGTAAGAATGTTAAGGTTTTAGAGAAGCAACAGAAGAAATTAAGAAGTTATGTGAAGGAAAAAACTGAAACGTTTTGTTTTGTGAACTTTGAGGCGTTTCCAACGAAGGCTGGATGAAGGTAACTGGGAACAGTGAAGATTCAGGACGAGAATGGAAAAAATGGGATTGTAATCAGCGGCCAGTATTTATAGGAGCAGATGGCAAACCAAAACCGTGTACTACTGAAAGAGGAAAGAAACTTCTACGTTTAATTCTACATTGAAATTTCCTGTTTTTGCTTCACCAGTTTATTGGAGGCGAGCTGGTGAATAGACATACATTTAAACTCTAACTGTAACAGAAAGGACAGGACAGAAGTTACACAGATTATACCTCAAAAAATGCAATAGGAAACTGATGAATTAAAGGACAAAGAATGATGAAAATCGAAATATGAATACAGCAAACAGAAAGGTTTAGGAACTGGAGACGAAGATGGAAAAACGCAAAAAGAGCGTTCAGCATATGACAACTCTTGGTTACTAATTCAAAGTAAGAAGTAGGAATTGAACTTCAAAAATAACATCTCCACCATTGGACAATCGGGCAATCTTGAATGTGCATTTGAAGTAGAAATTTTTGGACCAGATTACAAAAGAGTCCCGTCATTTGGCACGACAGAGTCAAAAGGTCCATCCTAGGCATCTTATATCCTTCCACACCTTAGGCATGGACCCACGCTGGCATTAGCCTTCCTAATCTAAGCCAGCCACAAGCTCTGTTCTAAAATATGTGGAAGAGCGGGTAAGAGCATTGTATAGTGATCGTGAAAAGATTAAAGGAAGACTGGATGGTAAAAACACATAAACGATAAGAGAAAGCCTGCAATTCTAGATTAAGAAAAATGGGAGCTAAAAGAATTGATGAAAGGAGGTGAGAGACACCAAGGACATACCTTAAGGCAAAACACATGATGTGGTTATGAAAGCAGCCACTGAACATGCCAAATGACTTCATTGCATTTATCACACAATGAAATTTAAAAACTTTAAACATTAAAACCAAACTTAACGTCATACAGTAAGTAAAACTGCATCCACTGTTCCTCTGTATATTTTTAACCAACGCCTATTTTCAATTATTGTTATTTCTATGATATATCACAAGTAAAACTATTTAAAAAAAGTTTTAATACCAATTAAAAAACTGATAAACTAATATTTTTAACTTTCTTGAGATAAATATTTTTTCCACAATCCTTTCCTTAACTACGTCTGAAAACACTGCCACACTGTTCCCCCTTAATTCCATCGTCCCTTTATCGAGATCATCCCACTTGGTCAGTCTCTCTCTCTCTCTCTCTCTCTCTCTCTCTCTCATCCACACACACACATTAACAGAATGAAAAAAGTTCACGGACTCAATAAGATTATACTACTACTGGCACTGAAACAAGAAACCAAATATTAGTAATGTGATAAAATGCTGGAAGCAACATGGAACTTAGTAACACTGAACGTTAACCAAACTGTCATTATAAATCTCCCTCTTTCTCTTCATACGCCCTCTTCTTCCTTGCTTCCCTTTCATTCTGTGTCATCGTTTACCTGCAGGATGCCCATCCGTTCGGTACCCTGCTTCTTGTATCTCGGTACATCAAAGGAATCTCTCATTCCCTCGGCCCATCGAAAATCCCATATGACCCATAGTCCCTTGCATCTCTCAAACAAGGCACAACAACGACATACCCCATAGAGTACCTTCTCCAAATAAGATTCCCACATAGTCCCTTGCATCTCTCAAACAAGGCACAACAACGACATACCCCATAGAGTACCTTCTCCAAATAAGACCTTCATTCCCTACTCGGGGGCGGGGGAGAGCAACACAGGCCATGAAACATGGATCCAGAGGAGGACCCCCCTCCCTTAATCCCCCGACGGTCCTTATGGGCACGTGGCGGGGACACGCGATCAGCTGGACCCGCCGAAGAAAGAGACCAAAATGGAAGGGAGGGGACTGAGACAGGACTTGGTAGAGGAGGGGTAAGAGGTGTTTCATAACGTCAGTGTTGCCAGCTCAACGGCAATCATCGATCCAATGCGAGTCTACACACACGCGCGTACACACAAACACACACACACACGAACGCACGCACATACTAACGGCGATGTTGAACCATAAGTGAATTTGTCAATGCTCGTAAAATGGGAATATTATCCTGAATTTTACTGCAAAGACTACCGCTAATTCTTCATTAGTGAATCAGTATTCCTGATAAAAGCGTTTTGTCTTTAGTTACCGTTTAATTTGCTTACACGCTTACATACAACAGGCTACATAAATTCGTCTCAGTACGACTGATATTTAGTAATCCAGTTGTTAAAAAGCATACAAAATCCGATTTCAAAGGCATTTTGTATTCTTTTATAACATATTAACCGAAATGAGTAGGTAACGTATAGTAAAATATGGGAAACTAGTAGCAGTACATAAATAATCCTTGCACGTGACCAAAGAAACAGTAGGCCACCAAATTATGATATTTATTACCAAAAATTCAGTCTTGATACTCGACTCAAACACAACCATACATGGTATTGCGAATACTCGGGGCTTACTCACACCAAGGACAAAGAGGTTCCAAGCTTGTGTGAGATGAAATTATATTGTGTATATGTATATATATACAGTATATATATATATATATATATATATATATATATATATATATATATATATATATATATATATATATATATATATATATATATGAAAATAGCGAATATCTAATGGACATATTAGAATGATTCAAAAGCATTCTGCAAAACCCTAAAACTGGAGAAAAGTGTTAGGGAAAGTTACACTTCGGCGAATGGGGAACAGTCCTTGGAAAAGGTGCCGCAAGGGCTCTAAGAGGTATACCTCATCCTAATTTGAGAAGCAGATGGATTTTAAAGTCAGAATAATGCAGACAGAAATAGAATGGTAGTGGAGAATAAAACTGTTGGTCAGTTTTTAAGGAGCTGTTGAATGCTGACGACGGAAAGAAGTGTGATGAAGCATGATGAACTTGAAGAACAGAGACTACTTCGAAAAGAACACAACGCCTGATCATAGGCGATGCAACAGATGCATCTAAGAAGTTAATTAATCGAAGCGCACCAAAAATAAACAGGATACGTGAGTAGTGATAATATTAAGATTCGAGCTCTAACGAACAGAGATAGACATCGTGAAAGAAGACATAAAAAGTAACAAAACCATGAATGTGACTTGTATTGAAAAATTACGAGTCGAATAAAAACCCAGTTCTGATGATGACTGAGCAAGTTATTCTGTATAGCAAGTTTTACGACGAGGACAAAGATTATGAAAGAAGTCTCAAAAGCGATTAATTCTACAAAAAAAAATAAAATAGAATTGTGAGATCTGTGCATTATGTACCATAGAGAGAGAGAGGCCATTGTAATACATATGGCTGTTTAACACTAATAGTATGTGTATGAATGGCCGGAATATATCAGTAGTCGACGGTTCTGAAAAGATATAAATAAATCTTTGTGAAAAGAATATTGTTAACCAGAGAGCATACGATAACAAAGCAAGTTAAAACGAGTGTGATTTAACTGATCTAGGATGAATAAAAAATGAATGACCGACTTGCTAAGGAATGCAGGAGTGAAATGGAATGTGCTAGGTGGTTGCTGAACCACTGGGAAGTGATATGAGTCATAAGTATGCCCAGATGAGTTTAGATTTTGATCATTTATTAATGCCTTGGAAGTGGATTATCTGTAAATTGCCTAAGCTTTGTACTACACCAATGTAACGCTGAAAGTGACTGGAACCATTACAACCATTTTCCTGATTTTTTTTTTTTTAAGTAAAACACTCTTGGATGACTGCTTTTTTGTTGAATTAAAACAGAAACACACACGTTGAGAGAATGTGTGTGTGTGTGTCCATGATTTACACTGTGGGGAGAAAGAAAGAGAGGAAGGCTTTGTAATATGTTCTAATTTTGTAACTTATGGACACGTGGGCCTTGTAGACCTGGGCATATACTCGTACGAGCTGAATTTCACTTAACCTTGAACAACTGTAGAACTACTGCACTGAGACAGTATTAAACCCGGAACACACTGTTGAGGTAAAGCATTCAAAGGAAATTTTACAGATGATACACCTTTTGATGATTTAATCAGACCAAAGTAACAGTAAAACAAAAGTTGCAATAAATCTTTCATATCTTACACAAACACACACACATATATATAAATATACACACACATATATATATACATATATTTACAAATTACTTGTAAAGTTATTCAGTATATTTATTTTATATATTTCTCTAATATTTTAAGAAAAAATATTTCCGTCTACTGCAATATTGTTTTTATTAAACAGTTCCCCTTCATAGTGCTTCTTGTTCTTGTTTTTTTACCTCTCTCTCTCTCGTCTGTGAACTTTCAGCACAGCAGTATACCTCACGTAGACCCACAAACAAGGCTGGCAATCTCTCTCTCTCTCTCTCTCTCTCTCTCTCTCTCTCTCTCTCTCTCTCTCTCTCTCTCTCTCTCTCTCTCTCTGTTTCCTTATGACGTGTCATGTTTTTCTTCTTATTTCCTTGATACTGTGTTCTGTCCTCCAGGTTCAAGGATGGACTCAGGGATGTGAAAGTTGTCATTTTTTTAATGGCTTGTAGTAAAGGAGGGTGGGCAGACGGAAGCAGGGAGCTGTGGGAGAAAATGAGTTCAATTTTCTCTTGCAACACGTTATTGAATATACCTCAGTGACTCAGTTTATACTTCAACAACCTATCGATGCATCAGGCGAAGTTTTCGCTTTGAAAAGGGACCATTTTTTATGAGGCCTGATACTGTGGTGCTTTTCCTTATGATACCACCATGATCTGATATTCATTTAAAAGACTGGCGTCCTTTTCGATGTGCTACTTGTCACCAGGATCAATGGCCTTGCTATTCTATGATGGTATCGTAATTAAAAAGAATATCTGTGTGTACATCCTCTTTAAATGCACGTGTCTAAAAATCCTCAGTGTCATTGGGCACTTTTGAAGGTGAAGGTCAATCATTACTACCTCGATCGCTGGGCTTGATCTAAAATCAGTGGCACTTGATGTCTCTGTTAAACGGAGCTGTTTGATTACCCTGAATACTTGAAAACTCTGAAAGACAGGGATCTCTTCCATTTGCCATTCCTCTTCCTTATCCATATACAGCGAAATGATTACGTGGCTAATCAACAGACCCGCTTACTGATACCCGAGAGACCTTTGCTGATAAGAGGAAATTAATTATGAGAGAACTGGCTCCACGTGCGAACCCTGTGAACCCGAGTGTAGAAATCTAGATGAGAGAAGGAGAACTTGGTACGGCTCATCAGATTTCTAAAACTATTTAACATAACAATAGGAGAGGGAAGGAATAAAATCTGACAAACTTAGACACGGGTTTATGGTGATGTCAAAGCAGTTATTTATTCATTTTTTCTTGTGGAACTGACCTTTACAATACACATGGCTAACTTATGCTATGGTGTAAAGTAATAAAGAGTTTTGAGCGCTAAACGTCATATTAAGCATGAACTGCAAGATCTACAGAGTGTATAGAAAGGAACATCAGGTTGACTATGGCTCCACAAAGCCAACTTCTTTAAAACACAATTATGACAAACATTTTGTTAGGCATATTAGGTACCCAAGGAATAATTACTGAACTCCTGGTTTTCTTTTTTTTACTGTGCTACTGAATCCGCATATCTTAGTCATTATCATTTATTAATGGTTGTCTATAATTTCTTACCGGCGCTAAGTACACTGGTCTAGAGAAGGTAAAAAAAATCATGACATTTTTCAATTTTCATGTCTATTTACAAATTGCACGAAAGTTAATAGTACCTTCCTTACATTCCTGAGATACCTGGATCAACGTACCTTAAAAACTATCTCAGCGTAACATTCCAGCAATGAACGCCTCGTGTTCACAATGATGGTTCCACAAGACGTCTTCAGATAAGCTGGAGAGGAAAAGTTTGAGGTCATGCAGTACCTTATCGATATGGATGGATGGTACTGAGCACCACAGCCCAGGCACTGAAGTCAAGAAAGTCATTCTGGGCCGTAATGAGTGTATACAATTTATTATCTGCTATGTCATTTTCTCCTATTCATTTCAAAAATTCAAAAGTGATGTCCATCTCATAAGCATCCGGACCACTAGCTCGACGTTATCACATCAATCTGGGCAAGTCATAAAGGGCTAATGATTCATTTGCCATTCGCCATCATTGGTGTCTCGATGACCGTAATCGTTACGACCCCAGATTACATAAACTCATCAGCCAATCAATCGCCGTCACTGAATGGCTTAAGCTGAAAAGTAAAATACTCAGAAACAAGTTTCAGAGATCAGAGGACACAGAAAGGTTGCGTGAAAGCGAGACTTTGATTTTGATAGGAATTTAGTTTTACAACCTTTTTAATGACATTTATGTGAAGGGCTATTCACTATCCAGTACCTGTAATAAGAAATGAATGCGTTGCCAGAGCCCGTAAGTAATTAAAAAGCTGACTGGTAACTTTAACGGGAGTTTTCCGATGCATTACTGTTGATTGCATGAATGATATTGACATTAAATCAACAAGTTAACTGATGAAAATAAATTTATGTCATCAAAAGTAAATAAATCAATATCGCCATGTAAATCAATCAAACAATAGCAACCACACCGAGTAGACCTTTGGGTCTCTCTTTTTTTTCAATATGAATAAACCTACACATGGGCGTTTCCCAACAAAGTACTTGAAATTTCCCGTCCCGAGACAAGACGTGTAATATACCACAAAGGCAATGAAGGAAAAATTCTCGTTAAAACCCATGTGCCCAAACCTTTCCTAAAGCCCACATATTTATGAATGCGTGTACACATGTGTATGTACATATGTATGCATGTACATACGCATGTGTACATGTGTACACACACATACATATACACACACAGTATATATATATATATATATATATATATATATATATATATATATATATATATATATATATATATATACATACATACATATGTGTGTGTGATTGTGTGTGTGTGTGGCCTTGAGAGAAAGAATAATTCGTTTTTGCTTTGAAATACATTTCATATATATATATATATATATATATATATATATATATATATATATATATATATATATATATATTGTAAAGAGAGAGAGAGAGAGAGAGAGAGAGAGAGAGTAGCGGAGTGGCGTAAACCCAATGTGAGTATCAGTACAAGAGCAAGAATCAAATATCCAAATTCGGGTAACCACAACCCCTGCGGATAAACTTCAGCGAATCGATCAAAACAATGTCACCGCCTTTTCTTTCTCCTTCCTCGCAGTCATATGACAAGGCCACGTGACACTGCTTACAGAGACATCATTCACAGCGTTGCGTAATCTCCGTCTGGATTCATCATACCACAACACTCCTCTATTGTATCTCTGCGCTGCCTCCCCTCCCCCTCCCTTTCCTGACCCCTTTTGGGGAACCAGAGGGAGAGGATAATTATTTGGTTCTTTCGTTCATTGGAACCAAGATTTAATTAGTGAGTGTTATCTTACTACTTTGGTAAGCCCGAAGTATGTTATGTTTATATGTACATTTGTATATATATGTACACACATGCAATACATATATATATATATATATATATATATATACATATATATGTATATAGATATATATATATACATATCTATGTGTATGTATATATATATATATATATATATACATACATATATATATTACGCACACATCTTACACTCTTTAATCATTAGCAGTCAAGTTTAATTAGCGTCGCTCATACTGTGTGTGTGTTTTATATTTTATTTTGTTTCCGTGGCTGACCCTCATTACAACCAATTCCACACTTTTTCCCTCAAAAGTGAATTCCCCGCCGTCCCTCACCAACCAACCTGAATAACCTTGCCCCACCTATTTTCGCAGTCTATTATCTGCATCTCGAGTGGGAAACGCGAACTTTTTTACATAACCTTCCAAATAAGCTTGCCGAGGATAATAGATCGTTACAGAGTATAATCATCAATAGCTTTGCCGACCTTAGGTTATTATGTCATTCACTGACGTTTAATTGGCAGAATTGATATGGGATTAAACAGAGGAAAAGCCTTCTTCATAGTGCACGCTTTCTACGATAATTTTTTGTTATACACAAAGACACACACACAGACATACATATACATAATTTACATAATTTATATATATATATATATATATATATATATATATATATATAATACTTATATATATAATATATATGTATATATATTATATATATATACACATATATATACATAAAATTCTCCTTGGCCTTTGAAGGAAAGTCTTGAAATTTTAACCGAGACCAACCCCGAATTACTCTGACAATAAGTATTACGAAGATTTAAAAGTGAAAAGAAACTGCACCAATGAGATATATGTCAAGTACAATGCCAATCCAACAAATTATCGTTAAATATTTTTATCTTTCATTCACTGTTCCATAAATAGTAAGAATAAATTAATAACCCTACGTTACCTACCTTTGCATCGTAAATTGTCTATAGGTTAAAGCTGATCAGGATAAATAACCTCTCTATAATATTTAGACAAGTGTAAAAATACGATAAAATAAATAAATGAACAAACAAACAAATAAAAAGATTGAAACAATCGAACACAATAAGGAAGGCATGTGGCGAAATGGGAAAGTCTATATAATATGGACGAAGAAATAATGAACTGAAGAATAAACATATGGACGAAAAGTGACTGAAAACTGAATAACTAATGCAAACACCAGCAACAAAAGAGCAAGATCTCAGAACTGATTCACTCGCTGCCGACATTCTATTGACCATTTACCTTGACCTAGTCGGACTGACCTACATACACAAGGAAACTCGAAGTCTAACTTAATCAGTAGGTTCAAATGTAAGAACGGGTTGGCTACTGGACTACATCCTTGATGAATTAAGAAAAAAATGTACGAATCAAGTCATTTAATATAAAGCTATAAAAGAAACAGACAGCTTACGCATGAAATACCTTAATCTTACTGGCAAGTATAGATTTAAGCAGGTAATATGAGGCACAGTTTCGATGTCTCGGATCATAGTTAAAACAAGAAGAAAAAGTACAATATAGAATATATAAAATGTGTCAAAAGTTTAGATATACGCAAGACATAAACGCATAGTTTAAATAAGTCTTTCCGAGCCATTTCTGAGAAGCGCTGTCTGCACTTCACTCTAACAAGATAAAGACTACTCCTCCTCCACTCCGATTTCCAAAGAAAGCAGCCAGAAAATGAACGACAGGTGCTCATATACATAAAATGCAAACGCGCACACGCGGAGGGAGAGAAAAAGTGGCAGACTCGAGGTAAAAAATGTAAAAGCAACCAGTCCGGGTCCCCTGCAAATATCTCCAAGAGATCGGGATCAAGTAATAATTAAACTATCCCTGTTACTTAAGCGTGTTTCACAGCGCTCAGTGAAGTAATCCGACAGTACGAGAAAAAGAGGAAAAAAAAAAACTTGAATTCTTGTTAGTGAAGAAATTCATCCTTGAGTTCTTGCGTGATGCAACCACGAATTACTACATACAAAATAACATGAATCTTTAACTTATCCTCTTGCAATCGGCTCTGTAAAAACTGAAAGAAATATACACAGGATTGCAAATACGAGTGTACACTGATTATATAAGTGTTTATATACACACATTCATACAGAGAGAGAGAGAGAGAGAGAGAGAGAGAGGTCGGATTCTGTGGCATATTTTCCATCCCAAATAATTGTTACTTGTGAGTGGGAAAGAAATCAATGACATTCCAGGTAATAGCATGCATTGTAACTAATGACGACCAAATGCATGACAAGGAGAGGGCGAACGTCACGAGCACGCAATCGACCTAGATATTTCGTATCCTACCGGGGTCACGCAAAACGAATATTTTATGCCCTAACACGTAACAGGTAACGAATACTGCATCTAATGTTCTACAGGGTTATGAAAACAAACATGTTTTGTCTTCTGTGCTCTGGTGTATGTATGTACGTACGTATATATATATATATATATATATATATATATATGTGTGTGTGTGTGTGTGTGTGTGTGTGTGTGTGTGCGGATGTGTGTGTGTAATTATTGTTTGCGTGATTTGAACTAACAAATACTTTACGTTCTATCATGATACAAAAACAAATACTTTTTGCTCTATCGGGTTACAGTAAACCTGCATGTTTTGCTCTGTCGGGTTACAGAATACAAATATTTTTATTCTATGTCCTACTAGTTAAGTAAAAACCCTATGTCGCTCTCAGTTACAGTAAAAGTTTGTTACAGTAAGAGTGTGTGTAAATAGATTTTGATTTAATATGATTTATGGTAATTCGGCTATAAAGCCAAACACTGGGGCAATTTCGGCCCTTCAGTGCTTCAGACAGTAAAAACAGGGAGCTGAAGTTTGGAGAGCAAGACTGAAGAAAGGAAGCGGAATGGAGGCAAAGTAAAATGCTAAAAGTGGGCGCATTGGACGTCGAAGCAGCTACAGAGCACGACGTAATGTGCGGTGACAGAACATCCCCCTATGCTAAAAACGAAATGGAAAATGAAAGAAGGAATTCCTCGTAAACTCTCTTTCTGATATGGAACGAAACTCACCGAGAAAAATCCTGTACTTTTATATCATCGGGTGGGCAAAACAAAGCAAGATTTTCCAAACATTTTGATGCACAGGCAACAATTAGTTTTAACAGTCATTGCCTTTTTCAGTACATACGCTACATAAAAGTTTAGCAAAATTATAACAAGAGAATGAACATCTGCAACAAATCAATTACAATATCAGTTGTAATATCCCAATTATTTTACATGGGTGCTGCTACTCAAGTTACCATTTCGCAGAAAGACTGCCTCATTTTTTGTCAGCAATAATAGCGTCGCCCTGGGATATCAGACGCATTTCAGCTAACTGTTCCACAATAAAGTTTAAGACAAGGATATGAATACTGCTAAGGCAAAACACGGGTGAAAATCTGTTATATATATATATATATATATATATATATATATATATATATATATATATATATATATATATATATATATATATATATATATATATATATATATATATATATATATATATACACATATCAATATGTATATTACCGCACCAAATAATTAAACAGGTTTACGACTCCTATAAGAATAAGCTTGTTTTTCTCAATTATTCAAAAATTCAGCTCTTGCACAAGAGGTGGAACTAGCAACAGTTTCCCAACGAGAAAAAAAAAAAGGTTTCATAATAACTGGTTTTGAGGCTTAAGAAACGTCAACATCGTTTTACTTTTCTCTAGCTGAATCGGGGGAGCAAGGTGGGAGTTTACCCCTCGATGTAGTAAGACCATCATGTTAGGATACGTAAAATATTCACTGTGGTTCTGCAGAGACGCAATCCTCTTGAAGCAAATGAAATGCCATCAACGTTTTTCACCACCATTACGAGACATTTTCGCGGTATTTAATGTGTGAAAAAAATCTTTGGGTTCTTATGAAACACGTCTTTATTGCCAAAAGGGAATCATCTAAATGTTACAAGAACTGATGAAAAGAAGACCGCATGTCACTTTTTTTTTTCTTTTAATTTGAGCAAAATTCTGACTTTCAATTCTGTCACTGCAACTGACACCCACTCATGAAAGAATCACGAGGAAAGGTTAGTCCATGGAATCCATTCTGAAAGTGGCAAAACGTGAAAAAAGCATTAAAACTAGTTGAAACGAAAAGTACAAAAGGATGAGTGGATACTCATTTCTCGAAAACCACTTCAAGAGCGCTGATTAGACTTACTGGCTATAAGTATTTCCAGCAGAAGACGACATTCATATAATTTTATGTATTTCACACCTAAATCAATCTATCTACATATCAATTTCTCTCATGTGAAGGCAGCTCAGATCATACGTTGAATTCGGTTATTTGAGGCCTACGGACATAAAGATGACCGGAGATAAATTACAGGGGATAAATTACCGGGGATAAATTAAAGGCCACGCCAAAAATCCCCCCTCCACCTAATATTAAAACTTTAGCCATCAAAAGAGGATTTCCATAAGTTCAGTTGTTAAAAAATAGGAGAAAAAGAAATAAATCAGCTATAATATTCAAACAGTAAAGAAAAGGCCATTACTATTAGGAGGTAATCGATGCACAAATAAGAATCATTCGAAAGATACCGAGACAAAAGCTATTAAATTAACTGGTTGATTTGGCTGTGTCCCACCAAAATCACATGAAGAGAAATAAATCTAATTCTCGAAGCCAGATGACTTAGATCAATATCCGGCTTAAGGGACGGAAATTTTTCAAAAGTAGTTTCTAAAAGACAACGATGCAAGTCAGATGCAAACTTTTTTAAGAGCCACTCACACACGCACACATATATACATATATGTGCACACACTCATATATATATATATATATATATATATATATATACTGTATATATATATATATATATATATATATATATATATATATATATATATATATATATATATATATATATATGTCTATATATATATATATATATATATATATATACTACTATATATATATATATATATATATATATATATATATATATATATATATATATATATATATATATATATATATATATATATATATATATATATATATATATACAGTATATATATATATATATATATATATATATATATATATATAAATATATATATATATATATATACAGTATATATATATATATATATATATATATATATATATATATATATACATGCGTGCTCTTAAAAGTTTGCATCACACACACACATATAATACAGACTAAGTCTCATATATGTTGAGGACACAGCCAAATCAACCAGTTAATTAACAGTATATTCTTATTTAATGAGCAAATTTTCTTTACTGTTTGAATAGATTTTATATATATATATATATATATATATATATATATATATATATATATATATATATATATATATATATATATATATATATATATATATATATATATATACACACACACATATAATACAGACTCTCATATTAAAGGAACAGTATATTTGGTAAAGAGCAAAATTTAATACTGTAATACATTACGCTAACAAACAAACAAACAAACAAAATTGGAAAAATAAACATTTTCTAAAATGAAGCTCCTGTTCATGCAAAAACCTAATAAACGACAGCGATATGACACCGCAAACCTCCGCAAAGCTGAATCCTTTCCCCTCCAACATCCCAAAGATTCCTTATCCAAAATCTAATAATTTCGGTAAGATCCTTGCAAAGGGAGCCACTGATTACACGTCTCTATTTATATTTAATATCATATTTCAAACTATTTTAATGTCAGGATGGCGCAACAGTTAGGTAACCAGATCCTATTACTGAGCCAGCCTATTCTTACTACTTCATTTTGAGATAAAGAAACCAAATGAAAATGAGTCAGCCCAATACTACTTCTGCCACCACTACCCAAAATCACTTCTTATGGCCGTTCATTTTAAGATGGCAGAACTAATTAACGTTACCTCTACGAAAAAAAAAAATAAATAAAAAAAAAGCATGTCCATTACGTGGTAAGACACACGTGACCTCCTTGTAACCTCTGCGTATTTTTAGCGTCCATTGTGAGAGCTGGTCTATCGAGATTTCGAATATATTTAGCGAGGAGACGCAACTAATGGTCTTAACACTTTCAAAGAAGATGACAAAGACAGATGGGCCCTGCCAAGGGACGCGCAATTCTCAAGGAGAGATTTAGGCCTAAGCATCCTCGAGAAGATTAATTGTTGAAAGAAGCCTCTCCGCTTTTTTAGTTTTTTTTTTTTTCAGAAGTCAGTAGATGATCAAAACTCAGCTGAAACAACACCTGGCCTGTTTTTATTTCTTGCCCGTTTATTCTAATGACACTGAAAGAGGCCTAGCCACTGACGATACAACGGATTTATAAGAATATTTTCTTTTTCATATCTGGTAAACAATAGTAAATGTCTGTCATTTTTCACCCATGGGATGTAAGATTTAAGGAATGAAGAAATGGTCCGTTTATGTGTTTGTGTGTGTGTGTGTGTGTGTATACTGTATATATATATATATATGCATATATACAGTATATATATATATATATATATATATATATATATATATATATATATATATATATATATATATATATATATGATAATTCAGTCAACGTGCAAAGCTCGAATCAAGTTTACTAAGTTCATAGATCTATTGCCCATCGTGCGTAGCTGCAAATTGGACACCAGCGTTTGCGTGGATGAAGAAAAAGGGAAAAGAGGGGGTAATGGAAACCATATCCTTAGAGATATGCGGGCGCCATACAAAGGTATATGGTCAAAAAAATTTAATAATATATATTTTACGTGACATCACAACGTATCTTACTTTACAACTCCTGACACTTCAGAACCTAATTTCTTTCGTACGGAAAGAAATTAGAACCTAATTTCTTTCGCAATATTATCTTTACTATTTACTTGTTTACAGACCTATCACTGTGGTAATTTGTTTATGCTAATGAATTAACAGGTGCTCATCTTTACGGCTTCGTCTTGACGCTGTAGATGACCTTTCAAAATGAATGGTCCGCCACACTAAGCCTTTTGCCAACACTGGTGTAATCTTATGTGGGATTCAACGCCTTAGTCCATAAGCAATCGCAAGGTCTCTCAGAAAACGACTACGAGAAAAACCTGGGAAATATATTCTTCCAAAACTAAATGCAGATTTTATGATGAATTTGCTAACAAAATTTGCAAACCATTAAGTAAGAGAGAGAGAGAGAGAGAGAGAGAGAGAGAGAGAGAGAGAGAGAGAGAGAGAGAGAGAGAAATGTGAAGGGGAGGGCGGGGGGAATAATATCATCGACATTTTTCTGAGATGATCTAATTGTTTTAGCAACCACAAAGTGATCAGGTGGAAGACCATTATTTTTATAATATTCCATTTGCGCGCTGAGGTGGACTTCCCAATCCCACTGGCATTTATTATTTCAATTATTTTTTCTTCTTCTTCTTGCGTAGATATAAATGCTGACACGTACTAGGAGGATTTCTACAGAGCAGTTCATCGCCTGAAAGCATTAGTACTCTAAGGGGTTAAGACGCACATAAAGCATAGGCAAAATGATTCATTCTATTTCAGTTGCATTCAGAAAGATGGGAATATAAGCACGGGGAAATCAAGGTGACCTTGTTTTAGCTGGCTGACCTAGAATGTGTGCTATGATGAGTTAACAGTTAACTATATTGAGGAATAACACATGATAAGTGTTTCCCTATATTTCTCTACACCGAAAATTTGCCAGAAATGTGCACGCTACATTCGTATCAGTATCGTAAGGAACACCTACGCTAGCAACCGTTCAAGATTGCAACGAAACTAACTTCGTTTATTTGGAATAATTTTTGGTGACGACAATTCTTTTATCTTGCTATTCTTTAGAGTTTTTCCTAAGTCCCTCAACTAATGCATGTTATTCTTAAATCTGTGGAATACCTAGATTCTGAATAAATCTGATGTCCAAATTCTATCGTACCAAGGCTGAACTCGAGAAAATGAGAGCTCTTTAGTTGGCAACATCTTCCAGCACGGAACCACTACCTGGATGACCTGTTCGCGTAAAACAGTTATTTCTAAAACAGTCAAGAGCGAGTGAGGTGCATTCCAATCAGCTAATAAGGAATGTTGAAGACTGTAAGCCTAGCAATGCACTGCATCATTTACCGCATGGTAAAGTCGGTGAGATCTTGAAACAAATAATATCAAGGAACTTTTTTTTAAACAGAAGATATGCTAGCAGGTAACACTCGCAACGAGGTTAAACATGACCTGTGTGGTTTTGCGACCAAATCCGTGATCGTAATTTTGCAAAGGCCACCGGGGAAAAAATTACAAAAGAACTGTAACATTTGAGGGTCGTTAACGATTTTAATTTCGAGCAAAATTTTGCTTCCAGCGAAATATTCATAAAATATAAGTAATTATGGTCATCTATGGAATGAGAATGCTATATATAATTTACATATATGAACAAAAAACAAGTGCTTTGTGGAGTCTGGACAAGGATAAAGTAGACTCAGGTCTACTACATGTTTTACTGTATCAGTCGTATGCATTTGTTGATAACTTAAATGAATTCCATCTTAACAAGAATAAAACTGTCAGAAAATTTGCAATTAATTCTAAAACACACACATACCACTCCTCGGCCGTTTAATAGAGTATGTGGAATTAGCCATGCATTATGACACGAAGAAAACGGTCACAGGGCAAAAGCGTTATTAAAAAATTAAATCAATTGCTAGCAAACGAAAACGAAATAAGACGTTTCCAGAGTTGAAATAGCATCTGAGAAGATTTTTCTCCTACTGTCCTCAGAGCTAGAGATGGATTAACAGGTTACTGTCTTAGTAACAAAGCTTCCACTCTAACAAAAAAAAAGCTACTTACTTCTTTCTTGCAGTCTGCAAAGGCAATCAAACAGTTGGTCCTGATGGCTGTCTCTAAATATAGCACTGTCTCTCTCTCGTGAATACAACAAGACAAGTCAAACCTCTGCAACACATTGTAGGAGAAAACTCACACGCTTTTGTTTTGGATAGAAGCGGTACGTAGCTATGCCCGAAGACGATAAACAGTTTTGTTTATACAACCTGCTAATAGCTTTTTCTCTTAATTTAAAGCAACACTATGCATGAAGGCTGTTTTTAATTCCTGGACCTGCCTAGATATTTTGGTCATCCCGATTTTTATTTCATTTTGAAAACTCACTCCAAACCTTGTTCGTTCCATTACACGTTCTTTCACGAAGAATAAGTTTCACAGGATAAATATTCTGAGTTTAAAGCATCCGATCTGTGAGGAAAAAGTTTAAGAGCAAACAAGTGAATCTGGTGTTATATCAAAGTGTGAAGATTATACACACTGAAAAATGCACACGAATCAAATTAAGGACCTGACAGTAATTTACAGACCGTTACCCTATAAGAAATGAATCTTTACAAATGTTACGGGAAGATTTCACGTACATCTTTGGCGGACGAAAAATACATGTTGCATTTAATACATCCCCCTAATGTATGGGACGGACAACAGAACTTGAAAAGAAAAAAGAATTAGATTAATTCTGTACCTTTGCTATATCAACAATGATTCCCTTCTGAAGGGAAAGTATATGACTAAAACACTGTACGTGGGAGTTTCAGACAGCACGTTTGCCCTTCAAAAAATCTAATGTCTAATATATACATAAATAAATATACTAAAACTTTCGGAGTATACTTTTCTCATGAGGTAACAAATAAGCAGTGTTTCACCGGCCTGACCTGGTGTTCTTTACAGGTGGCCTTCATTACTTCACAGAAAAGTTTCTATGAAACCTGACAAGGGCAAAAAACTAATTGAAATCAATAACACCACACCCAAGACCTCGACGCCGTGCTGTAAGAGCAGGTTATGAAAATGAACAACTTACAATCCCTGCCAGGGTAGTTGAGTGTCGAAATGATTGCAAAACATATAACAGACTGAGGTTCCACTACTATAGCAACAAGTGAGAATATTTGAGACTGTCCGACTTGCCATTTACGGCGCTTAGTCACCCGCGATTTCTTCTGCAGCCTCGGTGACCTACACGCTCCAGTCGAGGCTTTGCACAACTTCTGGTTAACCTTGCCATTGACATGTTTCTTGCATAACGAGTTAGCAAAGATCTTGCAACAAGCTTGCTGACCTTATGTACGCTCTCCGGAGTTTTCCCTTTTTTTCATTCATTTTGCCGTAAAAACTGAGAACTGTTAACGTACTGTACTGGGGAAGTGTAAGATTTTACTGGAATAAAATACATCTCTTCTTTAATATAATAATTTTTACCTTTCATTTACTCATTAGACTGTGCTGTTTTAGTATATTATACTTTTTCTTAATACAGAAAACCAAAATCTCTTCACCGCAACTACGAAGTAAAAGACGGTTATCAAGCGATAAATAAATGCATTTTCTAACGCACCGCAACTACCATATACGACAGATTCTCAGAAAAGTACTAAAACAAAGAAAAGTCTACTGAATCACAAGGGCAGTGAAATTATAGTCACCAAAAGACCTTTTGGCAAATATTCACTGGTTCGGTTTTTGCCAATCCATCTCCACATATACCAGATCTGCTTGTCATTCATTTCTGTGCCATAAATTGAGGGCGAGTTTAATCATGGTCAATTTGTGTGAAAGGATTCTATTTCTCTTTGGCCTGAAGCTTAATGAGTTTGGAAAAACTCTGCTGCCATTACGCAGCTAAACAAAAACAAAAACAAAAGTAAAAAGTACATTTCTCAATGATAACTTGAGAATTAACATAGCTTAGAACCTACAATCAGGTGTGCCACCTTGAAGCAACTGCAGTCCAAATTCACTCTATGCAGGTAAAATACCCTTTACTTTAACAAATCAAGATGTAATTGCCTTTATTTAAGCCCAATAACTTAATGAATTGCCATACAAGTCTACAGAAACTTCAGGTCTTGAGATGAATTATTTGCATGGGAACCTGAACGCTTTTGAGCCAGAATACTTCAATAAATACGAACATACAGCAAACTGAGAACTCCACACTGCTAGGCTACTTCAGTACAATAACTTAGGAACGATATCACTTAGAACCTGTAACATGGTATGGATGGATGGTACCTAGATCTAAATCCAAGGCAATGGGACTAAGAAGGCCATTCAGGGCTGGAAACTGTGTGGAACGCTAAAAAAGTTAAGTATATCTTAGTTTAACCAGACCACTACATCCAAATGTGACCAAAACGGAGTGGTCTTGAAAATAATCGTTCTTGTAATGCTACTAACAAATCACGGGTCACATAATCAGGGGAATAACGCGTGGACCGAAATGTAAGACTTTGAAGTGAAACTGTTCTGTGAGGCACCGAACTCCACTCCATAGAGGCTGTGATCTACAGAATGTGTAAGATGATTACTTACACAGAAACATACCAAGGAACTGACGACTTTGTTACTTGCATTAGCACACCGTAGGTTCACATTACAGTACATTACTATTTCAAATGTACATACCTTGGAACTTCATATACAGTGAGAAGACTTGCCACCTCAAGACCCAGAATCAACACATACTGATTTATGGGTTTAAAGTTAACACCCCTGCACAAGCAAATCTACGTCTGCTTGATAAACATTAACAAAAACGATGAGCTTAAAATTTTATTTATAGTCCTACCAATATAACACAACTGTCACCATATTATCGGATCAAAACCTCAACACTTCCATTCCTTGTAGCAACTTGGAAATTATAATACCAACGATATGTACAAACCTGTCAAAAAGATCTGCTGCTTCAGTGCTTGTTTTGTGTGCTGAAGAATGTTTAAAACACACACACAAACACATTATATATATATATATATATATATATATATATATATATATATATATATATATATATATATACTGTATATATATGTGTGTATGTATATGTATATATATTTTTAGTTGCGTTTAGATGCGCTGTAACTGGATGTGATGAAATTATCACCCCAGGGTGAAGAAATGTGCAGCAGACTACATAGTCGCCAAGATACTATTATTATTACTCCTCCAAGGGTATCATTTCTTTTTGGGAAAGGGATCACACTTCATGAAGGTTGCAACAACCTTAATGAACTTCAGCTGGGCTTCTATACAACAAAACTGCTGGACTAGGAATCTTGCCGTGGATGTTACCATGTCTTTCTTCCCTCTGTCACACCTTTCATAGGTGTGAGTGTTTTACCACCCCTATATTATAAATTCACTTTCGTAAAGTACCCTACACACTTATAAAAGGTGTGATAAAGAAAGAGAAAGACATGTAAACATCCACGGCAAGACTCCTAGTGCAGCAGTTGTGCTTTAAAGAAGCCCAACTGAGGTTCATTGAGTTGTTGCAACCTTCATGAGTGTGATCCCTTTCCCAAAAGGAAATGATATCCTTGGAGGAGGAGTAATAATAATAATTAGGAGACTATGTAGTCTGCTGCACATTTCTTCACCCTGGGGTGATAATTTCATCACAGTCACAGCGCATCTAAGTTTATTCCCCAATTGCAACAAAAAATAACTTTAATGGTAAGATGTGTACCTTTTAGAGAAAAATCTTTCAATTCGTATTTATAACAAATGGTTAATATCTATTTACCTGGACCAACATCCACAGCCACTGGATGTGAATATCTACCATATTTGTGCATCATCATTTCTCTACTTCAATAAAATATACATACAGTACATACATACACACACGCACGCGCACACACATATATGTAAATATACTGCAATTAATATCACTAGACTGGTGCAATGAAGACCATTTTAATGGCCATTGTCCAGTATGAGGCTGGGAGAATTCTGCTGAAAAATGTTATCGCTCCATTTTTATTCATATGGACATAAAACTTCGCCATATACAGTAAAAGGCAATTCATATACGTATACACGTGCACACCTACACACACACACACACACAAAACATATATATATATATATATATATATATATATATATATATATATATATATATATATATATATATATATATATATATATATATATATATATCAACAGTAAACCATAACTATGCATAGCAGTGAGCCTTCAAACAGTACTGTTCATTTACAACGTTTTATATTCATTGTTTAACTATTAATATGTGGCTGTCCTGAACTCACTGTCACCCAAGAAACGAGTTCCATGGGCGTGCTCTTAAAATCTTCAAATGGACGGAAGTTACATGGTGCCAAGTTTGGAGAATAAAGCAAATGCAGCATCTCTTCAAATCCACAGTCATGCACAGCCACTCTGACAATTGGTAGCATGTGGGTAGAACTATTGTTTCAATAAGCCCCACATTATATCCACATACTTAAAAGTGCAAACGCTGGAACAAATTAATTTAAAATTCACCTGTAACAAAAATCTTGTGAGACACTGAGTCCATGTGTATCATAGAAAATGGGGCACATGACTTGTCAGTACTGGGTTGAACCTTGAATGCTACGGGCGCTGGAAACGGGCATGATTCCTCTGATTACTGTTTGGACTCAAGGTCACAGTGATGAATCTATGCTTTACTCTAGTTCCAAGCCTCTCTTCTTATTTTACCAGCCATGAACCCTCAGTATGTGATTCTCATCTGAATCTTGGATAAAATTTTGTTTTATTTCATGAGTCAGTATTCTCCATAGCCAATGACTAAACACTTTGCTCACAAATGCTTGTAAGAATTGGATTTTCAGCGAGCAATAACTAATCACCATAGTACCTACTATGTTATGTAGAATTACTTTTGCTATTGGCAATCAAAATATTTCCAAAGCCTCAACATTTTCAACAATGGAACTCTGCAATTCACCTCTTGACTGTCTTGGTACAGCACCGATCAAGCAAGCATGAGTCTCAGCAAGCCTGACAGTATCCATTGCCAAAAAATTCAGTGACAGAGCATTGTTCTCTTTTGATGTTGCCACCTTCCATGCTTACTCGGGTCTCAAGCAGAATATATGTACAAATCAAAAACAACGTTAAGAACTTCAACTTACAGCTTTTATTACATAAAGATGGGGTTTCAAACTACAAAAAGTTCAAAACCCATTGAGCTAAGGTTGACAAGCCCGATTAAGTTCTATATATATATATATATATATATATATATATATATATATATATATATATATATATATATATATATATATATATATATATATATACCTCCATATAGCTGTTTCCTGATAGAAGGTGGCTCAAAGAAATGGTAGGCAGGAATCAATGCCTCTCTTGTTTTCTTTGACCACAGATCCTGAATGAACTCCTTTGTTAAAACTTCCATACCATTAACTTCATAAGCATACACAAAACACTTATCTATCACCCAATCCAGTCATTGTCATCCACTTCCATAATTTCAACTGTCTCTTCTATAAAAACTTTCAAACTCAGTTCACAAGTCTGTCGTTTTCCTTCACTATCACCAACCATCACACAATCATCTGCAAACATTATTCACTCCATTTATAACTCCTTTTCTTATTCCATGACACTGATTTAAACCAACAGTATTTCCTCTGACTTACGGCATCACTTCACCCATAAAAAAAATACAAAACAGCCAAAGAGACATAGACGTAAGATACCCCGTTGCTTTGAAAGAAAAGTTTATATTATCTCTTAACATTGTGAGAGGAAAAAATCAGTATATAGCAAATGTGCCTCTTAACTTGAGCCCAACAACAATCACACTTTTACTTCCGTGGGATTCCGGGAAACAGAATAAAAGCAATGGCATTTTCGCCATTCTGCTCAGAGTGAAATCACCAAATGCCTGTGGGGAATTGCATCATCCTTTTACATTCTGCACACAATGTAAGTCACATTTTTCAAGTTCATTGCTTCCTAAATGTTAATTGAAGGCGGTAAACAATTAGGTAAGGGTAACAGTAATCCTCTGTCTCAGCCGCATGCTATAAATGAAAACAATAACCTGCATAAGAAATGCAATTATTCTAAATGTATGCAAGGGGTAGCATATGACCGTCAGAAATAGCAAACTACGATATATTATTGGAAAGACAATTTAATGAAGCTTTCCACAGTACAAAGCGCTGTATACACCCATATTGCTTGGTTTTTTAAATGACTTTTTTTTGGGGAGGGGAGGAAGCAAAAGTATAGAAACATTTGTTTCTGGATACCTTTAACTCGTCAAAATAGTTTCATTATACTGATTTTTTGGGTATATACCAAGATTGAGTAAAAATATCCAGTTTTAAAATGACATCAAAGTGAGTTAGATAAAACTAAATTAACCCAGGACAGATCAGAAAAATCGGCCGATAAGTAAGAATCATCAAAACTTTTACAAGCATTTTCTTTACATTTTAGTGCAAGGGCTAGTATTTATTTATAGTACTGAAATATAAATCATTCGCTGGATAATGTACCGAACTATTATATGGTGGAAAAATAATAAATCTGACGACTTCATATATGCAAATTCTGTTTTCAATTTTAACTCTTTTATGTTTGTCATTTTGCTTTTCTGGACAACTAAAACATAATTGCAACTATTCAGCCTTACTAACGACCCCAATAAGAATCCTAGCATGGAAAATAACTACACACCGACCGATCATCAAAAGAAATATATCACTTTGAGTAAATGCAGCCGGCCATAGATGGCTGCACTGCAGTGGGGTATCACAATAAAAAATACATTGACTTTGACAGCTTGTGTATATATGAATGTGTGCGCGTGTGTGTTCGAGTGCCAGCGCGCGCGCGCAAACAACTGTGGATGCATTCACGATAACGAGATTTTTTTTTTTGGTCCACTGACAATTCTGGCATTCCGAATACGCCTTGAGAGGGCACTGGCAAACATTACTATTCGTATCACTCCTCGCATCACATTATAAGACCTGGGTAGCTGTCACTTTATAAGTCTGACTGCTTCATTATAGCCGGTTTTCAGTTTGAGATACTGTAAACTATATAAATTTTCTCCTCATTTATTCAAGATGCGAAGTAAAACTTAGTAGATGTATAGTTTCTCATAAATTCATGTTTATTCTGCCTATACTTTTGGATTTTTCTCTCTCCGTCATAGGTGCTCGCCTCGTCCAAATTTTACCCCCCAACTCCTCATCCTCTAGATTCGCATACCTTGACCAGTTTTTGTGAGGCTGTACCCAGTCCACTTAAACGGAAAGTCTGAATAAGAAGGGCACATGCCCAATCTAGCTTCACCTATGATGCTGCTCACATCCTTAGGTCCACAAATAGCACTAAGACAAGGAGGATGGTGGACTAAAACGTAGACGTTCGAATGTGTATGTCATTCGTTGATTCTACACATTTTGCCGCTACGGCTATGTTTACAGGAGAGTAATCCTCCTCTCATGTTGTAACCAGGCTCATTTTTTTTTGTAGTAGGAAAAATGCGACGCTAAATTTTCTTACTGGATGCAACCGGCTTGCTTGTCACACTATCAATGGGCGACCTTTAAGGAAGGAGGCAGGCTGTGCTAATATGCCACTGACGGGGCGCGTTAGTTCCATCTTGCTTGGAGAGAGATGAGGTCATTGAAATTTCTAAAAATACTCTCAGCCACAAACAGCAAGAGGAGAGATAGCTTTCTTAGTAAACTTGCGCGCACTTGCACCTTTGCAATAACTGTTTTCTTGCATCAATAGTATCTTGTAGTTTTACATTTTTATACTTTGTCGTAATAACTGGTATTTCTTTTAGCTACTTAGGGTTTCTCAGAACAACACAAAGCAGCTGTGATACACTAACCATGGAAAAAAATTTTGCGTTACTATACAAGATTTGTGTCACTAAGAAGTGAAAAACAATGTTCATATGATGTGTACTTAAGCTAACTTTTTCGAATGATTATGTACTTAAAGAAATTTAGCATACTTTATACTTGGAACCCAACAATAATATAAGAGTAAATTAATATGTATACTCATAAGGAGCTACATCAAACAACACACACTATCAAGTAGTTAAGTAAACTATCCATCGAATCCACATCATCTGAAGGCTAAAAATATCACAAATGAGATTAAAACAAAAGGTCGTTGTGTGCCTTCGCCGGGCACATTGCGTTAGTCGCAGTCAAACGACAAGCTTGTATCATACTGCCGAGTTTCTATCTATGCTCTCCTCAAGGTGAACGACTTAAACAAGCTTTTGTATATAAATCAAAACTCAGGAAAGGGGTAAAAAAAGATTTACGCAAAGCCAGAATTCAAGAGAAAAACCACACTTGAGCTTAAAGGGAGACATGCGGTTCCTGGAAAGAACAAAAATAATAATAAACCCATTAACAACAGAATTCCGGATTTCGGGAGACTGCCACTTCACCGAACATCAAAACAAAAAAGAGATATACTGACTGAAAGTCTTGAATGAAAGAAAAGCACACAAGAGCGATGCAGAGATGCGAACTAATAACAAAAATGTTAAAATTCATAGGAAACGTCTAAAAGAAGTAAACGGCGGCTGTGGATTTCTACTGCAATTCCGTCAAAATGACCCTTAATAGACTGACATCAACCCTTTCGATTATTTATTGCAAAACGCTTTTGCCATTAACAAATACTGATGCCATATTGCCTACGTATAGTAATTGGTGATCGCAAGATCCCCCTCCTTCCGCTGGCCAAAGTAGAATAATCAGAAGTGTGAAATTTCACACTAGTGCACACAGACACGTGCACCCTCATGTGTCTCCGAAACTGGTTGCCACATGAGACGAATGTGAGTACACATAACCATACGCACTAATGGATCTCTCTCTCTCTCTCTCTCTCTCTCTCTCTCTCTCTCTCTCTCTCTTTCAGGGTTGTTTTGAGTATTTCCGGCTATGCATAACCTATCCAAAACGGACTATGCCTCCTTGATAGAAAGAAATTACGACAACATAATCGATAACAGATTAACTACCAAGCTGCGTTTTATTGAGTTGCAAACCGAGTAGTTTTAAAACAAAAGGTAATTATAAACCTCTGATTTCCACGTCACGTTATGAAAGGAGGGCCCTTGCCCCTTTACAATAACTCACTCAAAAAAAGAAATAACCTTCAACTTCACGAATATCATAGGCTTAGACTGACTCAACACTCTCCAATAAACAGAACTCCATCAATTCGTGTGTATTTTCCTTCCAGAAGTGATACCTTTCAGGTTCTCAGTATTTCATGCAGAGCAAGTACTTAATGTTCTGCATGGATGAAGGATACAATGGGTGCTACTGAATGCGTCCATAGCCCCAGAATCAAAATCAACTTGCCTCGCTAATGAGGAGTGCTATAACCAAAAGGCTACGACATTGTATTATATATTGTATTATATATATATATATATATATATATATATATATATATATATATATATATATAATATATATGTGTGTGTGTGTGTATGTGTGTGTATGCATATATATATGTATGTGTATATATATATATATATATATGTATATATATATATATATATATATATATATATATATATATATATATATATATATATATATATATATGAATGCTGTGGTTAAATTTAAAGTTTTTCTTTTAATATAGCACTTCCCCTAACAGGGGCAGGCTATGGCTTTCAAGAAAAGAAAACGTGACCACTGTGACATTCACACTTAAACTGATGAATCGTTAATAAACTCCGTGAGCAGAAACTTCTACACCGCTAACTGCTTTACTGTACATACCTTCGCAGTAGGTTCAACAACATCGACCCTCATTTGTGTCTGACAAGTATTCTCTCTCTTCCTGGATGCTGACGATCCCGTTGTCCATTGAATCTTTCACAAGACCTATCAACATTTTCCAGGTCTTTCTTTCTACATATGGTAAATGTTCCATAAAACAATGTAATTCAAAGGTTTGTCTTTAAAATTATTCTAAACCTGGGAAGTACAAGAAGTAATGGGGCACCAACTCTACTGCTGCCTACTCTTTTCATCCCGGTAAGGGTTTACAATTATAAAGTTAAGTATCATACTGCTACCGTATCTTTATTTACCAACAATCTAAAATCTCTCTCTCTCTCTCTCTCTCTCTCTCTCTTTCTCAACAAAATACCAAATTAAAACTAAGCGTTCTCAACCTGCCTCAACAAGTTATGAGTTGGGACTGCCCAACGATCACATAAGCCAGAGGGAGGGTGCTTGAACTGTAATCAAGTGACGTTTGCCCGCATTCCAAGACCGCCGAAATACTGTAAGTTCCCAAAGAAACTTAAGTGTGGAATCCAAATAGTAGTCATGTGTGCAGGTGTGTATGTATGTATGTATGTATATACATACAGTATCTAACTATAAGTATACACACACACACACACACACTCAAAATGTCGCAATTTATGTGACAAAAATTCATATTTTTATTCATTTATGAGGCCGTTTCCGTAAATGAGTTACCTTCTGAGGAAGAAAAAACAATCATTCACTGTAAAATTCACGATAACATGGTGAGCATAAAATGCTCATCATCAGCGCGTCGAACGACTCTACAGACGCTATATTTTTCGCCTCTACCTTCCAGTATTTTCACATTTATCACCCAGTCAATTCTTCTCATGCCACATACCCTACCCAAACAGTGGTCCATCTCGTGCTGCATTGATATATATATATATATATATATATATATATATATATATATATATATATATATATATATATATACATAAATGGTTGTATTTATATGTATATAGATATATATAAATGATTGTATGTATGTGTGTGTGTGTGTGTGTATGTTCGAGCATAACTCTGAGGCGCATGGAGCAATTTTAACCAAACTTGGTGTACAAGTGACTTACTATCTGGAAAAGAATACTGTGGGGGTAAGGCATCACTTAGCACCAAAGGTCAGCAAAGGGGTGGGGAACTCCTGAAACAGCTGGCATGGCA
The DNA here is from genome assembly GCF_040412425.1 of Macrobrachium rosenbergii. NCBI lineage: Eukaryota > Metazoa > Arthropoda > Malacostraca > Decapoda > Palaemonidae > Macrobrachium > Macrobrachium rosenbergii. Next base: position 70,665,059 of record NC_089795.1, read on the forward strand.
CACAGATTAGTTAACTAAAACACATTGTGTTTATCATACCTCATTTAGTTATACATATGACTATCTGGAAAAGAATACTGAGGGGGTAAGATATCAATGTCCATCTCGTGCTGCATTGATATATATATATATATATATATATATATATATATATATATATATATATATATATATATATATATATATATATATATATTATAAATGGTTGTATGTACGTGTATATAGACATATATAAATGGTTGTGTGTGTGTGTGTGTTCGAGCATAACTCTGAGACGCATGGAGCAATTTTAACCAAACTTGGTATACAAGTGACTTACTGTCTGGAAAAGAATACTGTGGGGGGTAAGGCATCACTAGCACCAAAGGTCACCAAAGGGGGTGGGGGTAGGAAGGGCTTCCCTGAAACGGGGCTGGCTCGGCACATAAACTTAGTAACTAAATAAACATAGACTTAGTAACTAAATAAATATTACGTGTTTATCATACCTCATTTCGGTATACATATGACTTACTATCTGGAAAAGAATACTGTGGGGGTAAGATATCACTGGCACCAAAGGGAATGGGGTTGGGGAGAGGATGACATGTAAAAATAACGGAAAACGACAGACATTAGTGTCTACTCCATGGTTTTTGAGGTCACTGAGATGAATAGTGGCACTCCCGATGCCCTTCAAGTCCAAGCTCAGCCCCTATAGGAAGGGGGGGGGGTGAGAAGGGGTGAAATATAAAATCTAAAAATGTTGGATAGTGTAACTGAACCAACAATCTTAACAGGAAAGGGACAGGGTGAAACAATTTTTATCCCATGGATACCACTCAGTCCGACGGATCTCCCTTTTAAGTTAAGGAGACTGCAATTTCCTGTGAGACTTGAGTTCTCGATCACGATCAACAAGACACAGGGACAGTCTATTAAGTACTGTGGAGTGGATTTGAGATCGTCATGTTTTTCTAACGGACAACTTCATGTTGCTTGCTCAACGGTGGGTTCACCCAAGAATTTATTTACCCTTGCTCCTGATGGTGAAACTAAAAATGTCGTTAACAATCAAGTTTTTTGTTAAAGTAGTATCATAGAGAATTTGTGAAAGATTTTACTTTATAATTTAAATACTGTATTTATATTTTTAGAAACCTATAAATGAAAATGTATAGAAAGATTTGGTTCCTTTTCCTGTCTAACAGAAGGTTGGGATCAATAAATATCCGGGTGTGTTCTACGTCTTGGGTGTGTTCTATGCTTTGGGTGTATTCTACGGTCTGGGTGTGTTCTACGCTTCGAGTTTTTACCGTTCAACGCCTGGTACGTAAGCTAGTATGTACTGGATATATAATGGAAATGAGTGTGTATTCAACAGTGACTGGCTATTACGGACAAAAATGAGAATAACACCAAATAACCGGACGAAAAAAGAAGCATGGAGATCACAGAACGCAACAACCAACTGTCACATAAAATCGACAAACGGGGATGTGTAGCAAAGCACGATAAACAGTGCACGATCGACAAAAAAAATGGAAGGATGCAATTTCTCCGAAAGTGCTCTGAAGCCGACACAAATCTTAGCACACTTTACCCCCAAATAGAAGAATGATAAACACTTATAGGCAGATGACGGACGCCTCTTTTGAATCAAAATAATAAAATAGGGGGGAAAAAAATTCCAAACATGGCAACAACAAAGCCACAGCGTAACAGAGACGGGACACCAAAGCTACTGTCGCCTACTCTTTTCATCCCGGTACTGACTGACAATTATACGGGCAAGTATCATATTTCTACAGTATCTTTATTTACCATCAATCTGAAACACACTTCCTCGCTTTCTCAACAAAATGGCAAATTAAAGGTATGCGTTCACAACCTGCCTCAACATGTTATTTGTTGGGCCTGCCAGAGGGAGGGTGCTTGAACTGTAATTAATTGACGTTTGCCTGCATTCCAAGACCACCGAAATATTGTAGGCTCTCAAGGAAAGTCAAGTGTAGAATTCAAATAGTACCCGTACGTGCATATATATATATATATATATATATATATATATATATATATATATATATATATATATATATATATATATATATATATATGTATATATATATACATATATATACCTCTCAAAATGTCACAGTATATGTGACAGAAATTCAAGCAGAGGAAAAAAAACATTCACTGAAAAATTCACGGTATCATGGTGAGCACAAAATTCTCATCATCAGCGCATCGAACGACTCTACAAACGATGTTTTTCGTCTCTACCTTCCAGTATTTTAATATGCATATAAAATATATATGTATATATGTAGAATCTACTGGTCACTTTTACTTTTTCGAGAAGTTAAGAGGGCATTGTGGCTATTAGAATTACATATATGTATATACATAAAATATATATATACACACATATAAAGGAAGTTTATATTTAAGAGCGACTGGCTATTACGGACAAAAAGAAAATTCTACTGAATAACAGGACGAAAAAAGAAGGATGGAGATCACAGGACACAACAACTAACTGTCACAAAATCGTCAAACGAGGATGTGCAGCATAAACAAGATAAAGAGCGCACGATCGACTAAAAAAAAAAAAAAAAAGGATGGATGCAGTTTCTCCGAATGTGTTCTGAAACTGACGCAAGTGTTGGCACACTTTACCCCTAAGTCGGAAAATGATAAACAAACCTTGAAGGGAGATGACGGACGCCTCTTCTGAATCATAATAATAAAAAAAGAAAAAATAATCCCACACACATGGCAACAACAAAGCCACTGCGTAACTGAGATGTACACATTAGGCGCATATTCACACGTAGCTGATCAATTCTCAGAAATGGCCGTTCATTAGGCCACTGCTAAAAACATGAGTAAATCTCCGTTCACTCTGCATTTCTTAGGAATGTCAAATACATTCTCTGTTTTGTCAAAACCATTTTCGAATAAAATGGCAGACCGTTAAAATTAAAACTAGAATAACACATTTGGCTCAACCTCTCAAATACCCCCACACTTATATCAGATGACATATTTGGACAGGGTTCTTAATCAGTTTCATTTACACACGGCCCGACCTTGCCGTTACCTTATCTGACCTCTTGTTTACCTCCCTTTCTAGCAATGACCTGGCCCCAAAAATCCAGAAGAGAGTGACCCCTAACTAATGTAACTCTGCCCAGACTTCAGGTTCACCTCGGTCTGTTGCTGCCGTGGCCTTACGTCATCACCATCATCATACCCGGGGTCTCAACTGCACACACAACGCAACCATGACCCGTTTTCTATACTTAGGCCATTCCAAGGGTGTGCCCACACGACTCTCAGCCGTGGTAATCTACTTGATTTGACTGTACGTTACTGACTCTCTCTCTCTCTCTCTCTCTCTCTCTCTCTCTCTCTCTCTCTCTCTCTCTCTTTCACACACACATACAAAAAGCACTTCATTTCACAATGAAACTGTCATATAATGATAAGGAGATACGAAAAGAAAATAACCTTGAAGCCCTGAGGAGACGAGACATGTACAGCGTCTGGCTCTTAAATTTTTGCTATGGCGTTGGAAGTATCACGCCAAGGTTAATTTCATATTAAATGTTAGCAAGAGACATGATATTCACTGACATGACGTGTGGTCTGCATCTGCAATGAGAGTCAATGCATTCTAGCACGTTTTTCGTTCTTTTTACCTACTGGACTATATTCATTTCCTCAGATGTCAAGGCCATAGATTACATCTGTGTTACAAGAGATTTCTCCAACATAGTTTCTATGCCCCGATGGCACTAGATTTGCCAAGTAAGAAATAGTTCATGCTTTCATAATGACAAAATCCAGAAAACACTAGTAATTACTGCTGTTAGACCCTGATCTTTATTTCTGGGAAATATTACTGTTGATATTATGAAATCTGTTGATATTGTGAAATGTGGTAACTGATATGGCTTAAGTTACTTAAAAACCCGTTCAAATATGAAAAAGACTAATTAAGAAATTCTGCAGGATAGAAAATTAAAACGCTAAATAAGATAAAACGAAACACCCATCAAATTTTAAAGCAAATTTTGTCCCTGACCACACGATAAAAATGATTTAGTATTTATGTAGATAACACAAAATCAAATACTTAGGAACTAAAAATTTAGTCTGTAAATAATTCAAAGTAACCTACCCATTTGCGAAGTAACGATTTTAGTAAATATTTATACGTCACATCCACTCTTCCTATACAACAAAGTCAACATAAGGCATAAAATAAATGCATATTCCTTCATATTTCTCCGTCTACCATACTGCACATCAGAGTAATCTCGAAGTAGATACTATAAAAGAATGATGCACAGCTATCCGATAGTATTCTTTTTGTTATTACAAACATTATTGATATTGAAGTGCAGACATTTTCTGATATTGAAGTGCAGACATTTTCCCTTCACCAGCTGCCAAACTTCAATGTCACTACGCTTAACCTTATTATTTGAATTGCAAGATGTATGAAAGTTACTTTTGCGCTATGTGTAATTAAGGCAGTTAATGAAAGGATAATTTCACACCTGTCAGCTTGCATATCTCCATTAGTCCCGGTTCAAGTTCAATACCCACCCTTTACAAGGTCAAAGAAATGCTATTCCTGTGGTGAAATCGTATGGGAAAAAATCCAGCTCTGTCACTGTAACCCATAACCTTCGGTTAACTCAACCATAGCATGCAAATGAATGGGCGAGCACACATGATCTACTACACATTTGTGACTACAAATACAACTGCTTCAACCATCAAAATAAAATTGTTAGCAATTAAAGGCAATGTGAAATTAACATTTCTGACCAAATGAGCCACACATTTCCTCACCATGCAAGTTTCATTCGTCTCTGGGTTTTCTCTGAAATAAGAGAAAAGTGCAATGTATGAGATCCAAGAAAAACGTTGTCAAAAACGTGAGACTTGGAAGAATGAGATCGCTAATCTACCTTAAGAATAGGCCTTCAAATTAATGATATTTGGTACGACCATATTAAGAGATCAGATCTCTCTCTCTCTCTCTCTCTCTCTCTCTCTCTCTCTCTCTCTCCTCGTCTTGTATTACCTCCTGTGCAAGGGCCCTCTGAAACTTTCGCTGCTATCAAGGTCAGCAAATACTGCTAAAGTAGAGGTCGAGTCATTATGTTGCCGTGTCTTGTTTTTAACCTTGACTTCTTGCTGACTTACACCGACACCGTCTCAGTGTGTGCAACTGTATTTGCTAATCTCGATTGCCAACCCCAGCTCGCAATCCAATTAGTACTGGCATTCTTAAATGTGTTTCTTCGCCATTTTGTTCATGTGTGCAATGATATTTTACGCGGCGGTGCTTGTAATAACATACAGTACACCAATTAAAAGTTTTAAGATGGCAATCGGTGACCTTTGCCCGTTCAACAGGCATGAATCGTTTTCATGCTTTTTTCTTTGCCTTTTCTTCTACTACAAAGTTTACAGAGAAATTAGTTGCAGTACTCCTGAAGATGATAATGTTCATACTATCATCATCATCTTTTATCTATCCACTGGCTGTTGTCAGATTTCTGTTGTCTATATATATATATATATATATATATATATATATATATATATATATATATATATATTTATATATATATATATATATAATATATATATAATATATATATATATATAATATTACAGACGGATGTTTCTTTAGGATTTCTGAAAATCTTTACCCCTTCTCTGTTAATAATTTTGTCCCAGTATTACAAGATAATATAAGCATGCATTGGATGAGTAAAGTACCTCAGGTTTAGATAATACACTGATTATCTCATTTCAGTAGGTATGGGTATATCTCTCAGAATTTGAATTTGTTATTAAAATTCAGACTTGATATTAAACTAAAAAGATTTAAGTGCTTATGGTGTGACGCATAAGACAAGACAAAGCTTTTACTCATCACTGAACTATTAAATTTTAACAGTATATGGTAAAAAATGAATTTATTTACGAGTGAGGCAGCACTGCGCCGATAGCATTATTAGACCACAAATTGCTAACTGTTTGCTCCTATCGGCATGACGAAACGCTTTTTTTTTTTTTTTTTTAACTAAAAACCTGCTCTAATTTTTGTAAATATATGAAGATGACTTTTATCTGGTACAGAACACACAAAAAATGAAATAAAATTCTTTGTGCGTCCGGTCAATAGAAAGCGAACCTCGCAGAAATGTTAGTTACGTTATGCGATTTCTATTTGAAGTACAAGTTTTCAATGACTACTGAACTCAGTCAACAAGCACTTTAGAAAAACAAATGTGTTCAAAAACAGTACCAAAGGACCCGTCATCTCTTTTGTGCTCAATGAATATCACAAGTAATAATAATAAAAATGTTGTTCTGCGAGGTCCCTGCCTTCTGTCAATCAAGCGTCACGTAACTATATCAGAGTCTTCATGTACTAGGAGCATCTATGCAGGTAGATTCACACACGCATGCAGCACTTGATGTCACACACGCATGCAGCACTTGATGAAAGGACCCAAGTTTAAAGAAATGTGAGAGGTTTAGCGTTCAGGTAATAAGTAACAAAGACTACATCAGTTATAATAATTCTCTTCAATAACGATACAACATGCTAAGGAAGTGTGGAATGCAATAAACGTCACAAAAAGCAACGTCTGAAAAGTCTCATGATGCTGCCTGCGATCACGGGATCCCTCTCCGACAGCTCCAAAACTTCCCAACTTCGTACTGCGGATACTCGAGTCATCAGGTCCTCCAGATGTGAGAGCATGGCAGCTCCACAAACAAAGCCAAGCAGGCGAATTCTTCTCACTACACCTTCGTCCATATCAAAATTGATAACTCGGGTTCTCGCCTTCCTACTCTCCCTCCTCGCTCTCTTCCAACTCTGGTACCTCCCCTTCGCCCCAACACCACAATACCTCTCCCTCTGCGTCTCATTTTCTTCCCCCTCCCTTCATCCCACCGATCTCCCCCTTCCACTCACTCCTAAAATCTAACAGGAGAGGGAATGAAATCTATGTTGGGGTAACAAGGGATGGGGAGGATGGGGAAGATGTGGCAACAACGCTTGCAGCTTACATAACCTCCTTCTTTGGGGTGTTTGCTGCAGTGTTGCCAAGAAGGAGGTTGTCTGGGTGCAAGCACACATGCCAACAAACAAACGCTCCACCCAACTGCTCAAACTAAGACCTCTGTTAAGTAGGACAAGGCATTAAGCCAGGGCGAATTCAGGACAAATGAAACAGGGGCCGTTAAAAACGTCTACTCACAGCCCGGCACGGAATGCAGATGCTTGTTGAAAGCAAAGACCACAGTGGTATTCACGCGACAGCATTGGGGATGGAGCACAATATCGGGGCGCTGAGCCTTGTATCACAAATGAAAACAACCTTCCACTGTATCTTGCTTGCTCAACAGATTTATAACTGGCAACAGAATTGGGGGCTTATATACTGAAGCAAGCACTATCAGCCTATAACTCCCGAAATATATATATATATATATATAATTACAAAAACACACATGTACACATACACAAGTGCGTGTGCTGGATGGGTGGAATATTTATCATGCGCCATTTCTCTCTCTCTCTCTCTTTTCTCTCTTTCGTACCCAATATGACCTCCATCTGGCTAACATGAGTCGCCAACAAGAAGGGGGTTCGTGGGGTGCCCTACGATTGTTGGCTCCTCCAGATTACTGAAGCCTTTCCTTCTTCCTCCAAGCACACGCAACTTCTGGTACTCCCGATATAGAGGAAGTTACTTAACGAGCCGTTAAAGTCAACAGCTGGCAAACTGCTGCCATAATTCTTCGTGTGTAGCATATTTGCTTTAATTTGTATTTGTGCCTGCGTCTCGGTGCGCTCAAAATAGCGCTGATAAAGAGTTTTCGACAACGCCAATTTTTCCGGTATTATTTCAATACTAATTAAATGCTCGCCAAGCGACAAAAATTCGAATTCATTGGGATCCTAATTCAAGCACTGTTATGCTGGGAGAGAGAGAGAGAGAGAGAGAGAGAGAGAGAGAGAGAGAGAGAGAGAGAGAGACGGTAACATCATACTCTTCTATAACAGACAGGATGTGGTCAGCATCCAAATCAAGCAACATTATCCTGTATAAGAAGTGCGCAGATAAGACCAAACATACATGTTATGCAATCCGACAAATGAATTGCGCAATAGGCAGATATGTACCTATGAGAAACTAATTACTGTAGGAAAATTTAGTTGGCTGAATGAATGTTACAAATGTGAACTGAATTTAGTTGATAAATACATATTTAAAGAAAAGCTTATGTCTGACACTGATGTACATAACATATGCTCTTTAAGCAAAGCCAAAGTTGCCAAACCAAGTGAGGACACATTCTAAGCCTCGGCAGACCACTATAATTAGTCAGGTATCATGATGCAGAGTATCTTTCAAAATGTTATATATTTAATTACACAAAATAAAACAAAAGACACAGTAAACGAGCAACTTATATCACGTACAATTTAAACCTGGAAGAATGGACGAAAGAATTAAATTAGCACAAATCCTAATTAAAATATGACATCTCAGCTTCCCTCCCACGTTTAAAAACACAATATTGATAATCAAAACTATTCATTTTACAAAAACCTTATAATGAACACGGGAATTCAGAGACAAAACTTCCACGGAATATCGCTACAGTCTAATCAACGTCCAAAACCATTATACAGCCTTTGCGAAAAATCTTTCAAAACTAGTCGTACAGTCAAGAAGGTAAAGAGACATTCTTATAAAAATAATGGTTTTAACCTGAGAATTACAAAGAAAGCTGGATATTCGTAGCAGTAATACACCGAGCAACAAAATAAGGACTAAAGCACTGCACCAAGAGGGAAGCTACGTTACTTTATCAAATATCGAAGACTCACGAGAAGTTCAATATAACAAATGCTTTGAAAATTATATGTACCCAAGGATACGCACACTCATGCTCCATTTGAAAGGGACCCTGTTGAGTGAAATCTAGTTGGTTCAAACTGGTGCTACTGGTACTGCTTCTTACCGTAAGAAGATGGCAAACCCCTCAAGGGAAAACATAAACAAGCAAAATCACATATATGTGCCTGGTAACCCAAAGTCCAGAAAGGAATTAACCAATACTACATAAATTTTATTTCAATATCTTCCGTAGGCGTCTAGTCTAAGCATAGTACCAAATGACGATTAGGAAGAGCTGACAGTACACTTGGTACAGAGGAAATAAGAACTTTGTGAGGAAAGAACTGGGTATTAGAAAATGTGGAAACATTATTATTGGGGTTTAGAAATACAAAAATGATGTTAACGCAATGGCAGAACAATCGCAAAAGAAGAGATTGCTCACAGCGTAACAGAAAACCACACCTGAACACACAAATGTTTACATTCTTTTCTAGCCGGTAAACACACTCAGGACTTATGTAATATTCTCAGAAATTGTCAATAATCATTTCTGGGTCAAAACCTTCACTGACAAGAGAATTAACATGAATTATTAAGAGGACTATCATAAAATTTCAAGGTCTCGTAAACCAGACAATGCAATACAGTTTAGGCACTGATAAGCTGTATTTGTTTCCTCTTGACATGGGAAGCTGACCCTGATCTACTTTCACAATTTAAGACAAAAGATTACAGATAAGAATGATACGATGTTCTATTTTAAACAAATTCAGATGACATTCACCGGTTTGGTAAATAAGCATATAACCTATATCTCATTACTGGCCTATTTTATAATTATATCTTACAGTTTCACAGTTCTGTTCCTTTTTCTTTTCACTATTTAGATAATTTTCTACGCATAATGGCATAATGCTGAATTATTTTTGCTCTCTTCTGAAATATGCTTAACTACCCAACAGAAGGGTGCAAATACCTAAATAGAAAAAATCAAAGGAACGCGTAGAAAAATGTTAAAAATTGTGTAAACAGGAAAGAAAGTGTTTAGAGAAACCAGAGAGCTAGAAACGTCTAAAGAGAAATTTCTGCTTTATCACGACAGTGTGTTGCGGCGAGATATCAACAGCAAGAAAAAGAATGGAGTAAATCCATGAACAGAGTCTGCTTAGTAAGTCGAAAATAATGATAAGCCCCGAGGTCTTTGATGTAGAGCAACTGACATGGACAAAAAATGACTGGTATTTAGGTTATTAAACAATACCAATGCTGGCTTAAGGATACAGAGATAAGAGAAATTACAATCATAGAGGCGAATCTCCTAAACACCAAGGCTATTTACCCAACGTCTAACACTTGCTTAATATGCACTTCGTGGCAAGGAAGGAAGAAAGTGGTGAATGATAAAGAAAGGTTATAACGCACAACACACAGACAGAGATAAGTTATGAACGTTCCACCTCTGATGTGTGAGGATTTCGTCGTCGAGTCCCTCCTGTTTTGACGGTATACATTTTGACGGAGCAATGAACACTAACGTCAAGTTTTCTCTCTCTCCATCTCACTCCTCACCTTAAATGAGACCTACAAAGGCGTCTAAGAACTAGGTACCTATTTCACTGATTAGGTCAACAGGGGCACTGCATTTTGAGGGTACGAGCTCATCTGTCCTTTCGAGATTCGGACGCGTACACGTGTTACCACCATGTTAAGAGGACAAAGAGAGAGAGAGAGAGAGAGAGAGAGAGAGAGAGAGAGAGAGAGAGAGAGAGAGAGAGAGAGAGAGAGATTGTGTGTGTGTGTGGGGGGAGGAGGAGGAGGAGGAGGAGGAGGCTGCACGTAAGGCCGAACACGATTGTTGAAGAAAGAGGAAAATGTAGATTTCTCACGGATATACGCAGACTTGCAGGAAAATGAATAGTAACTTAATCAAGCTCCAAACTAAGTTGTAAACCTACATTAATGGTAAAAAAATCTCAAATAAATATCACAAGATATATGTTTACCTGCATAAATGAAAGTATTTTGATCGTAAATACTCGAGTAAGAAAACTGACAAAAATCTAAATGCCCTCTAAAATATTCAAATATAAAAACAAATATCTATTCTATCCTGAAACACTGCTTCTATTTCCAGCGTGTCGACGTAGCTGACAGATGATTCAATTTAATATATGCACTTATATATTTCTGAAATTTTTCTTTGCTCAGTAAAATGCCAATTATTCTTGAATGCATTCCGATGAAATTCATCAGTGTACTCAGCCAGATACGGCAGTAAAAACACGAATGTCTCGTGTCTTAACCTTAGTCATCGTCGTAAAAGCGTATATAGTCAAATGGTGATGCTCCACTCCTGGAAAAACATGAAAAATTCCTGTGGGAAGGGAAGTGTTACGGCTGCACATGAGAATGCTGTTAAGGAAGGAAATTACAGTTTGCCACCAAGTTACATGCGTGTGGGTGGCTGCGCAGACCCCAAGAATCTTTGGATCCGCGCATGTAAGTATACACACACCAAAAATTATCATGCTATCATCAAGGATGTTCCACTTGCCAAGAATATACAAGTAGTGACCAAGGTGAAATTACTTTTCACAGTTAAATACCTGAGAAGGTGGGAGTAAAGGCTGGTCGTGAAAGTTTCAAAGCTGATAAAGATATGAGAAATGTAACGTTTCAGCTCAAATTATCAATAAGAGAGTACTCTAGTTCAGTTATGAACACCAAAACTGCCAACAACATTTTCTTGGCCCTATTATTTTACTGTTTGTAGGAAGCCGTTACTTTTTCAGTAAGAGAATCATTATATGATATTTAGCTAAGTTATTCACCACATCTCTCCGGACTTCAGCAGTGGATGCCAGTATCTGATAAACAACAGAGAAACTGCTGCTAGCTTGGAAACTGGAAGTGCAGATCTGATTCATAATGAAATCAATCGTGAAAGGAATCACAAGGAGGTCAGAAGACAAAGGTCTTCTATATAGATGCTGCTTGGCTGGGGAGAGAGTTCACGCCAAACTTCTGCAGCATTGCCCCCGCCTCCTTTTGGACCAAAAGGGGTCCATGGGGTTGCATGACGCAGCCCGCAGGGAACGCCCCTCAAACACAAACTCTGCCGACTGGCGAGAGATGTCCACTCCTGAGAGAAATAACCAGAAAAGAGAAGCAAGCCACTACCAGCAGTTCGGACTGCAGGAGACTGCTTGAATTTAAGTTGTTCTTCACGAAAATTTATTCAGTCAATGAAAACTTATCGGAAAGAAGGGAACGCGGTAAGATATTGCTGTGTTTTTGTTAGGAATATTAACATTTTTAGTTGTACACTTACTGTCGCGAAATTAGATTGTGTTGATTCAGAGAGGCTTTATGTCAAAGATGCGTCAGACAAAATCAAATATTGCTAGAATAAATATACAATATAATTTTGCATATTTTCCTTGACGTACCTACTTTCTAAGTTGTTAGTCTCTTTGAGAAGAACTTTGCATATGAACGGAACACAGAAAATCGATGAAAAAAGAAAGATAAAACCGCTATTTGTTTTCTGAATGAAATAATTGGCTCGAAAGGACAATGAATTAAAAACCGGTAAAAACCACTTTCATGATACACATAGCATTCTATCCGGAAGTATCTTGCAGTTCCAGCAGAACTTACTAACTACT
>NC_089795.1:70682662-70745162 GCF_040412425.1 Macrobrachium rosenbergii
TATATATTAATCATGCGTGCGTTTTTATTGAGAGGGGATCGCAACAGCCCAATCTGGTAAATAAATGCGAGAGAACAACCAGTTCTGGTCATGAAGATTATAAAAAAAAGTAAATCCTGTTTTTGCTTCTTGCGTAAGGACAGGTTATTGAGTCGCCCACTCTTCATTTGAGTTGAGCCTAACCAAATGTACCAAGAGGACGCAGAGATTAAAACAATTAACTTGCCTAACAAAACAGACTAACTTCCACGCAGCGCAGTCTGTTGGATTTACCGAGATATGTCTCCTACATGTAAAAATTTTTCCTACATGCAAAGCTTGTTCTGGTATAAAAAAAAAGGAGCCTAACATAATGCAGATATAGGCAGAGAATTATTACTGTTACTATTACAGAGAGAGAGAGAGAGAGAGAGAGAGAGAGAGAGAGAGAGAGAGATAGATTGTATTGTTTCTCGTACCGATGCAGTATCGTGCAAATGAGTACAGTTAAATATGCCATAAGCTAGGCATGTATTATGCACAGAGCAATGCAACAAGTACTCGTAAGAGATAAAAATCTTCTTGGAGTGAATCAATACATGAAAGTAGTCGGTGGAATAAGACCCTGAATTACACAAAACCAGGTTTTTAATGTATTAACTCATCTCGTATCATGTTCCTTTCTCTTAAGTCATAAGGTCACAGTAACTTTATATTTGAAGACATTTTATGATCTTCCACTCTAAGCCTTTATCGATTACCACTAATTTAAGCCAGTAATTGTCGAGTGATACTGTTGTCTTTATCCATATTATCTATACTTGTATTTTACTACACTCCAATAAAAGCAGGTTTTTCCCTATTTCGAATATAGGTTATTCGATTCAGTGTAAAATAATCTAGCAAGCTAAAGGCCTTTGTGTATGCTTCCAGGTAAATATGTAGACATTATGAATAGTAATGGAAAGGCGGGGACAAGCAAGAATACTAATGATCAACTACACACATATACAAGTAAATATACCTCTACCACTTTACAAGAAATAAAACTCTTCACACACCTCCTAGAGCATACACACGGAATATTAACTTCATTCAGTGATGTAACTGCCTAAAATGAATACAATATAGAAATTCAAAGTTAAGAATGTTCGTCCTCCAAATCATCCTCCATCGGCCAGGAGGAAAAACTGCACAATATTATCTTTCAAAAGAGAGGGGACAGAGGGAATGGTCATGTGATTTTAGCAAGACATTCTTATTTGCGTTAATACAAATACCTCATCTTTACTGAAAAAAAAAAAAAAAAAAAACTGAATTTTAGTGGTTCCTTCTATCACTGACACAGCCAGAATCCTTCATGCAGCAAGTGACGTAAAAGGTTTAGATCAAGTTTCCACTTTTTATTCAGATTTCTGCTAATGAAGTTGCAAGTATTTATGCAAAAATAAAAAGGTTTTTGGCGAGACGCAATGCAGCATAGCATATTTTATCCTCTTCTTCCTTGGAAGCCACAGGATAATTTGACGTCTAAAAAATTTCGAAGTCAAGAAGTCTCAGTAACTGATACCTGTCGTAACTATAAAATCAATGAAAATTAATTTCTACCTTCTTTCATTTTTATATAAAAACTTCAAACAAAAATACTGACTGTCAGATGCTGTTTGAGGAATTATAACATATCTCTCACACTGCTGAAAAGTACGGATTTACTCAATTGTGTCACTGCTTTTTATTAGACTTTTTTTTCGTTTTGCGCTATTTATAACATAAGTTTAAAGCTAAATGAAGGTGATGATGTGTTTCCATGTTTACAGCTAATTTATACGTACGATTATAATCATTGCTCGATATCAAAACGTCATGCTCCTTCGAATACTCCCTGGATTTTACGTAAGCTGGTTTCTCAATCTACCAGTTCTGGACATCAAAAATAAGTGCCCACCCGCTGGAAAACCGTGAACTTGCGCAAAAGAACAAGTTTCCTCGGGATTCGAAAAAATCCACTCACTTTTTATTCTTTATCCAAAGCCGCCTTGAGACAAATCACTGATCATCTGCAACACAAACTCCCCGATGAACGCAGGGGAATTTTCTGGATTTGTAATTCTGGCTCACCGCCAGAGGAGACATTACCTAATCGCCTTCCGGTGAACAGTTTATATCCGCCTTTCGAGGAAGTCCCTCTTACGAAATTCTGGGTTAGGTGCAGTTTCTTTTTCACTGAGTGGGCTCTTAATAATCTGAAATTCCTGCTGGATGACGCCAATAAGAGGAAAACCCCGACGTGATGGGTTGCATGATCACCGACTGCTGGGCTCGAAGGCTGAGTGGCCAGACGGCTGATGACGTCATTCGATAGTAGAATCCGCTTATTGTTCTTGATTTAGGAATCACAAGAAAATGCTGTTCTCACATTTTATTAAACGCAGAAATGAAGCCTGAACCTTTGGTTTATTATTACATTAACAAAGTAACCTTAGAATTCGTAGTCTGAACACAATAAAAGAAAGCTGATCTTTGATGGTAGTAGAAGGTCGCCCACTAAAGTGGAACCCCGGTAGAACGTATTTTTCTGTTCTCGTTATGGACTCAATTTTAAAAAGAAAAATATTGTTTTACGTAGTTCCATAATGCATCCTGAGGCTTGTAGGGAGAAAATATGCGCTTCACAGCATCAGCGTATGAAAGAAAGTAGATTTTACATCCAAACAACAACATGGGCAACCAGCAATAGAAAATGATTACGTTCGCTTTGACGTCACAGCCTGGGCCCAGCCAGCCAAAGATTCAGGGGCAGGCCCCGAAGTTTTCCTTAGCACTTCGTATTCGGGAAATTCTACAATTACGTTTTTGCCGATTTCGGGGATTTAAGAAGTCAGTGACTCTGCGAGGTGCCTGAGGGCGGGGATATTTCCCCCAGTCTAAAAATAACCAGTCAATAAGGGAATACTGAGAACATTATTTTTATTCATTTATTTTTTTACTCTTTCGCTTTTGAGGGTAGGAGAATATAACTATTAACCATTCTAATTCCTCAATAAAATACTAAAATAAAAGTAATAATTATGCTCTAATATGACTTCACTTGAATTCTGTTGTCCTCATTACCCTTAACAGATCATTTTTACTAGAAACAGCATTTTTATGAACAAACAAATGGTCTCGAATTCATAATAATGTCTAATTTACAACAGACTAACAAGCAACTTTAGCTCTGAAGCTGCAGACGAATTTTTTTTTTTTTTTTTGTCGTGAAAGCAAAACAAACTCAGCCAGACATAAGATAACAGACAGCATCGCAAGCAGTGCATCGTTACAGTGCTTTCAGTATAATCTCAAGTGCACATGGCACAAAGCTTATATTGCATCAAACACATCTGCACATGACCAAAGAACAAACAGGATCATTTAAATTGCAACACGGACACATTTCCTCTCTCTCTCTCTCTCTCTCTCTCTCTATGACTCAAGAGTTGTTACTACCCGAGAATGGAATTTAGCTAAACCTTAATACTCGGAAACGTCATCTCTATTACTACATAGCATCTCACTGAAGAACTGAGTTCTCAGTCATCCGCCAGTTCCCTTGAACCAGAGAAGCGAGATGAAGAACCGGCTGACTGACATAAAGAAGCGACCTTACAACACGCGACATCATAAAAAAGGAGTCCGTTGCAATGTGCTATTCTACGCTTTTTCGTCTTATTTCTTAATGGCCGTTTTAACCGCCTTTTCACGTAAAGTTTAAAAAAACGGGCCAACAATAATGCCCATATATAAACAAGGCCTAGGAGAAAAGATTATTATTATTATTATTATTATTATTCATAATGCGTACAAACTTACAAGGAGAAAGGCAAAAACTTTAAACTGTAATGCAATCCTGAGTAACCTCTAAAGACAGTAAGAGAACAAAAATGATATTAGACACGCACGTAAGTATGTCTGCATGTACGTTTCAGTGTATGTATACGCAATATATGCAAGCATATTATCAGTGAGATTTTGTTATAAAAAAATTAAACTTGCGACTCAATGTAACACAACTCTCTTATAATTCAAAATAGTATAGTTGTACAATAAAACAGTTGAAGAGATTCTTGAGCAAAACAAGAAAGTCTAGCAGTAAGAAACAGCACAGTAACAGTGGCATTATACAGTGACAGTCATGCTCTCATATTAAGGGCCTAGAATTGTCAATTTCACACAACACATAAAATAAGTTTATATCATAATTTTTTCCTGTCGAAAATTTTTCCATTCGCTACAAATATAATGTGATAAAAAAAACGATGTTTCGGTGTAACAGGTTTTGAAACAAATTAGAAGTAAAAACATTGGAAATTGTACTGCATTATTGCACAGTCAGATAAAGTATAAAACAAAAGCGAAGTTCCGTCTCTTGTAAAATTTCTCAACAGCATTTCAACGGAACCAGGAAAAATTTGCAGTTCTCGATCTCTTGCGTTCAGGCAGCCTTCCCTGGTTTGATTTGGTTGAGTCTGGCCTCGAATGTCCTTGAACCCAAGAATCCTGGCTGCACACGGCGCACCCCAACACCTCCCTTGTGGCTTAACAAATCCCATCCTGCTGCATCCTAGTGCTTGATACTTCTCACGTTCGTACGAGGGAATCGCGCGGATTCCTGCACGTTGTCTTTTCACTGATGCCTTTTTACGATTCACTTAAGGGAGTAAAACGCTCGTCAGAAAGATCAAAGAAACGGGAAAGATGAATGTTTCTCCTCTTGGCGGTTTAAGGGTAAGTCGAGAGAAGTGGCGTTGTGCTTTTGACGCCATCTTGTACCACCAGACTCCTTCCAACGTCTGTCCCCAACCAAATCAGGACTTCGGGCGGCCAGTCCCGACGTGTTTGGCGTTTTTGTTGAGAGTACATAAAAGAAATAGGTTCAAATACATACATACATACTACACACACACACACACACACACACACACACACACACACACACATATATATATATATATATATATATATATATATATATATATATATATATATATATATATATACATATACACACACATATATAGCCTCTGACTTATCCGGTTGCCCTTTCACTGACATTTAAAAGTCAATGGATTTTTATATGTTTAATGTGGATATTTCTTATAAATACCGTATACTTACTCTGTAGTAATAACAATAATACATGACATTCCACAAAACACTATACATTAAACCCTGGGACTTTTATTAGAACTGCATATCGTTACATAAAATTTGCTTTCAACTTTAAACTTCGAATTGCTCTTAACTAATTACCTTATACACAACTAATTTTGAATACCATTTACATCGCATTTCCTCAGTTTCACGATAAAACTTTTATAGTGCTGTGCGAGACACTTACAGCCTTTTACCTTTACAAACACATGACCATGACATCCACTTACTTATCTAAGCCTAAAAAAAATCCTACTGCTATTTCCTAATGCAACTGCAAAAATATCTTGTCACCATGGATTTTAATAAGTATAAATATCGAGGAATATGGTGTTGGTGCTGTCAGCAAATTTCAAAAGCACTAATTCATCAGTCATTTCAATAATCCAAGTATGTCCATTTTAGTTCTTCACTCTGACTTTAGTTTTCGGCTCAATGGCCTCGTTTTGAGCAACCAAGTCATGGTATCTTGTTTTCTTCATATATTCTCGTTTCCACCAAACCATCTGGCCCACTTAATTTTCTAATACGGTTTTCCGTCAGAAGAGAAAGAAAATCTGGAGTAATCGAACGAAACAGGAACCACTTTTTTTCATATGAATATCCTCCGTTTTCCATTAATCTTTATGTTTTTGCAAATATCATGTTTCTCCTTAGCATACTTTTTGCGACTCGTCATTGCAATCATAAATTGTTTTTAAACATTCAGAGCAGAAACTCAAATACCTCTCAGTTGCAACACGTATGTTCTCATTTCAGAAGCTTTACGTTAAAAGCATACGGCTGTGTTTGGGACACTTATTCTCTATCTAGGGTGTCTTCCTTTCAAATAAGTCATTTAAAAGACTCGAAACAGAAGCTTCAGTATCTTATTATCAGTCATAATTATACTTACCGGATAGTCTTAGTTCCGGAAGACCTCTCCAGTTCTCACTAGGTACTGCCTCAGACGCCGCTCTCGAAAGTTGCTTAGATAGGGCCTGCGGCAGCTCTCTCTCTCTCTCTCTCTCTCTCTCTCTCTCTCTCTCTCTCTCTCTCTCTCTTGGCCTATTAGTCAACGCCTGTGTTCTTGTTCAAAGTATGTTCCGTTGCTTAAGATGGTCTACCTCTTTACCTCTTCTCAGTTTTTCAACATAAAATAAAGTATACATACACACATCTGAAGAGGTTAACGCATATTATTCAGCTCACACAAAAATCAAATGCATGAAGACCGAAATTCAGCAGCACGTCGTGAGACTAAAAGCAATGTGAAGATTATCATCAGGCTTTTTGCTCGATGACAACATTGCGCAAGCAAAATAATCCACGCAAAATATAGCAAGATGTGTTTGTTTAAAATGCGGTACATAAAAGTTTGGTTACTAAACATAATAATTATTTAAAAATAAGCACGAGATGCATGTGTGCTTTGGATGTGTTTAAGAAATTTGCATTAGATGACGGGCTCAAGTAAAGATGACTAAATTCAGTAAAATGACACCTTCATGGTAGTCACAACAGACATGATCTTCCTGGAGCAATATCAACATAACGGAAAACATGCAAGGAAAAAAAATGCACAAAATATGGAGTTAATCGATTGCGATGAATAAGTAAAACTATAAGAAAATCACCGAAAAACAATGACGAGAGAGAGAGAGAGAGAGAGAGAGAGAGAGAGAGAGAGAGAGAGAGAGAGAGAGAGAGAGAGGCACTCTTTAGAGTAAATCAGGTGACTCATGAGCATGGCGAAAACGAAATTCCACAGGAGGACTTCATGAATCACTCAGCATCTCCTCGTAGCACAAAGTGAGTCATGGAGGTAGCTGACATTGCACCTCGTTAAGCATACTCATTCAAGGAAACGTTCAGCGCACTGCCCGGTGACTCATCCCATCAAAGGCGATTACGCAATGACAAGAGGTAAGTTTGATTCTAAGAGTAGCAGAAAAAGCGAAAGCAAGGCGGGCGAGTAAGAAAATAGTCGCCGCATTCATCAGCCGACTCAATGCGTGACTCATTCGCGGACATGAGTCTCCACGCGATGGCTCAACAGGTACATTGGCACCGTAACTCTTCGAAGGACGCTGCTTCCTTTACCAATAACCTAATACAAATAGCTCATTGAAGGGAGCACAATGAACACTCTCTCGGCAGGTTGTGGGTTGATTAAAATGTGATCAGCGTGAACTACAGTGTTGTTAACAGAAACCACTTAGTGCTTACTGGCACCTTAACTCTTCCAATGAAATTCCTTTTTCTCATAGTTACCTGATACAGTATTCATGACTCACAGTAGGAAACTAAACGGGGACAGCATAGAGAGGTTACTTGCTGACTGAAATTTAATCTGAACATTATTACGGTGGGTTTGTGCAAATATTTAAATGCTGACACTTGTAAAAAGCTGACGCTGGAAAATAAATTAATTATTGTTCCGCTCACATGATAATTATAGGAAGACATTGCAAAGTAAAACAACAACATGTGATTACCTACAATAACAAAATGGCCAACAGAAGCCCAGGTACGAAATTGATGAGAAATATTTTAGCACAAAAAAATTAGGTCGCGTATCCCTGACAAACTGAAAAAAAAAAGACACGAACGGTCATAGTATTAAGTGAACAATGGGCACCAGTAAGAATTTCCTCAACAGATTTGCATGCGAGTCATCTGTACAGAGAACATCTCTATACAGTAAAACACAATGTGTTTCTTTATACATCTCTCAATGTAACACGATAAACTACGGGTAATAAGCTTCACATATAGACTTACTCTTGTCTGGAGCTATTCTATCTCGTCACTGCCCCAGTTTGATTAAGATAAATGAGGGTACCTTGGTCCACGGTTTGTGACGGTACATAACGTCCTTAGGATCAGTGCTTCTTTTCAAGACTTCCATATAAGACAGTTATCCTTTTACCTTATTGGTCCGTTAGTACTGAAATTAATAAGAAACTCTTGACTGACCCCAAAAATTGAAAGGATTTCGTAACTTTTATACGTACTAAGTAAGTTGCATTATATATATATGATTTCTGAAGCGACCTCTCGGATAAGAAACGGTTGTTACCTAAAATATAGTTATGTATATATACATACACACACATATATATATATATATATACATCACTGTATATGTGTATACATTATATATATACACACACTATATATATACACACACACACACATTATATATATATATATATATATATATATATATATATATATTTATATTATATATATATATATATATATATACTAGGTGACCGCTATTTTCAGGAGGTTCTAAAAGGCTGAAACCTTTGCATACTATTTCCTGGGATTCAGACTTAGTCATCATACTGACAGATATTTTATCAAATTTTCCCTTAACAAAAACATTTGTCTTTTCTCTGTGTTACTAATGTTGATGTTGTACCATCTAAGAAGCGAAACTTTCACACACTGTATGCGCATCTTTTTACCCTTTACTATCCATGGTTGGTAGAAAGAGAAAAGGTGTCTGAAAGGTAACTTCTATGATTATTCCAACGATGATTACAAGAATTTCTCTTTCGGTTACTGTTTCTTACAACATTCCTTGCTCTTTTCCCAATGATCTCAAACTAATACAACCACGATTCCAATAAAGACTTTATCCTTTTCAAGGAAGTTGTCATAAACTTTTCCTCATAAATAAATCAACAACGAGATCCTCAAGTCCTTCCCAGAAATTTTTCTTGAGAAGCGTGACTATAAATATCGCACACGTTCTTACCCAGAAATCTTCTCTGGTTAAAAATGCTTTTTTTTTTTTGGCGAATTTTACTTTTTCCGTGTTATGTGATCCTCATCATTCAGAGCTACTTCGACACACGCTCCCATAACTAGTCTTTTTAATTTAATTTTCTGTATATTAAAAATTGTTTTTTCTTAGTTTTATGACCTTCCTTTTTCCCTGTCGGTCATGTTTTAAGGGACCTTTTGTATTCTTCTTAAATAACCTCCTTCAAACATTTCATCATTTTTGTTGGAACAACCGACTGCCCAGATGACAGCAATGACTTACATTTCCTGAATAATCTCTGCTTATAGTAGTTGGGCATCCTCTTGACAGGAAACACGTCATCATTCCCCAAAACTTTTTTTTTATTTTCTACATTCATCACTTCTTCATCTTCCTCCTTCCAATACTCAGATATTTTAAGTTAGTCTACAATCACTAACATTCTTGACGAGATGTTCTTTCATGTCACTCTCTTAGTTATTTCCTTCTTGTTGCACTGTTAGTTTCTCATCTGTGATTATATATAATGCCCTCCGCATACTTTTCATGAAAAAAAACCTCACAGATGCTTGAGTCCTAAAACAGAGGAAACTAATCCAAAGTTGTGTAACCAAATTGAAAAGGAGACTCCTTTAGATTCCCGAAGGCTCTTCCTACAGTTTAATTTTTTAAACATACTTGTACAGTTCCATAAATGTGCATTTGTTTTCTCCAATCATTCCACTGATAGTATCTACGTTAATTTGTTTACCACTGGCTTCTGTTATAAAGACATTTTGTTTGATTTTTCTCCCTGTTTCAGTGTGCCAGAGCACCACCCAGTTTCATTTAGATTTGGAACCCTTGTCATTTCATTCCATAAACTGGGATCCTACCCATAGTCGTGTATACTTTTCTCTATATCTACAGCTCATCTGCATTCAGAATCAAATTTCAACATTCCATAACTCATTTTGCCTAATTTCTCTGTTTTCAAAAATATATTCTTGAACTCGGGTCGCTGTTGCGTTTTACATTTAAAATCCTCTATTGCCAGTCCATTTGTCAACGTCTTGCAAGCCTAATCTTGGGGTCCCCCACCAAACGGCCAGCACACAGTAATCAACGGTTCATTACAATCTAATCTGCAACCCAAGAGGCTGCTCTGTAAAATTTTACGTCCGTATAAATATCATGCTATTTTTTGTACATTTCTAGACAGCGAGTGTATCCATTAAAATAAGTTAACAATTTTACGATTTTGCCCAAGTACCTGACGTTGTGATCAGTTCTGACGATGAAAAATTTAGGAATAATATAATTGCAACTAATATACTTAAAAGGGGTAAAAAAAAAAACAGCTACTGGAAACTTTCCTAAAATCTAAACCCATAATTGTTTAAGTGGCATGAATTTTTCCCACGAACGTTAGTTCCCAGGACAGAAGGCATTTTGGACTTACAGAAATATGAGCCATGTATAGGGAGATATATCTGACAAACAGAAAATTAAATCAGCCAATGATGTGTCATGAAGAAGAGATGCAGAAAGAGCAACAAATAGCAAACTCAGCTCCATAAGCTAAATTTGCACGACCTTGCATTCTCGACACTTGCGACAGAAATTCCCAAAAGAAAAAAAAAGTCGATATAAAAATAACCATTAACTGACGCAATGTATGGTCAAGTGCAGTAAACATTCCACGGACACTCGAAATGAATGAACGTGCAAATGCTAGTTTATTTTTACTTTGACAACTTTTTGTTCAGGGTATCTACAGAATCAGGGTATCTAGAGACATTAAACAAAAAAGATAAAATACGGGGAAAATCTTTTACGTATCCATTCACAAGTCTTTGTACGTAAACCAATCCACAAACACACACAATAATATATATATATATATATACAATATATATATATATATATATATATATATATATATATATATACACACAATGTATATATGTATTTTACGTATCCATTCACAAGTGCTGTACGTAAACCAATCCACAAACACACACACAATATATATATATATATATATACACAGTATATATACATATTAATGTATATATATGTATGTATATACTTATATATACATATATGTATGTATGTATATATATATATGTATATATATATATATATATATATATATATATATATATATATTATACACATAATAACAAACATATATATGTATATACATATATACACGCAAGCGTGCTTAAGCACTCGCGTATGAGAGCGAGCGTCCGCCGTTCCGGTTTCCCCTTCTGGATTAAAACCCGTGATCCTTGTCATGGAGTCTGCCAATGCTAAAATCTCTATTCCTAGAGAAATTACACTTTGATTATTATTTTAACTTACAAAAGACTACTAATTTACAAAGCTTATTTTGATGGCGCGACTGGATAAGATCCGGTTCATCAGAATATTCAGAAAAGCCGATTTTTACCCTGAACAGCTAAACCATTAGCCGAATAAATATAATCCGACTGTCATTTACCCGCGTTCTAGGATTTTGGCTCCTGTCACTGTAGCCTTTGTTTGCGATCGTTTATATCTTATAACCAACCCCTTTCCATCCGAAAACTTGTCAACATACATGTACTGTATATAGGTTGATTTATCATCAAGCACACACATACACACACGCACAAACACACACACACTTTATATAGATATATATATACATATATATATATATATATATATACATATATATATATATATATATACACATAATATATATATATATATATAATATATATATATATATATAGAGAGAGAGAGAGAGAGAGAGAGAGAGAGAGAGAGAGAGAGAGAGAGAGAGAGAGAGAGAGACCGTGTGTGTAGGGCATTCTATTCTGTTGAATTTTACTTTTCAAGTTGATATACAATTAGGTCTGTTCCCTAAGAATGTAATAAACGTTCGGTAATAATAATAATAATAATAATAATAATAATAATAATAATAATAATAATAATAATTTCCCCGTCTTTTAAAAAGAGTTTGGCTCACCCTTCCTTCCTCTTTCCTTACCGCTGTCTCGTGTCCTGAATACATAAGTTAAGTTAAAGTTAAGTATACTTTAGTTTAACCAGACCACTGAGCTGATTAACAGCTCTCCTAGGGCTGGCCCGAAGGATTAGACTTATTTTACGTGGCTAAGAACCAACTGGTTACCTAGCAACGGGACCTGCAGCTTATTGTGTTATCCGAACCACATTATAGCGAGAAATGAATTTCTATCAAGAGAAATATTCTTCTAATTCTTCACTGGCCAGAAGGAGACTCGAACGCGGGCCCAGCAGACTGCTAGCCGAGAATTATACCGACTCGTCCAACGAGGGAATATGAATACATAAGACTTGTCCATTTGTCGGTCTACGCGTAACCACCTCTTAAAAATGTCCTGCGAACATGCTATCAGGCAAACAGCATCAAGATGGAGAAAATGCCTCCAACTACAGACAAACCTACAACACTATTTTAAAGCCGGTTACAAGAGCACGTTAACTAACAAATACACGGAACAAGAGAGAGGGGAAATATTACCTAATGCTAGCAACGTTGGCTTCTCGGGAACACTATGGCTATTCTTAACCCAAATGGATGTCCTTCCGAACTCGAAAGGTTTCGTAAGAAGAACGTAATCATTTCTTACAGTGTCAGGCAGTTCGGATAATTTTATGTGTAAGTGCATGGAGAAAATAACGCCTCAAGTGATGATCTGTTTTAGTAGCTTGAGCTGTGAGTCACAACACTTTTAAGCATCGCGATTAACGCCAAATCCAAACAATTGTCTTCACAAGAATCCGGAGGAATTTCACGTAACACTTGTAATCTCTTAGACAGTCATGACAAAACCAGCCTCCACCCCCTCCTCCAAAACAAACTGGGGTACTAGTGTGCCAGTGAAACACCTTGTCTAAGTGTCTTACAACAATTCTTGTTTTCTTGGTCACTATTATCCTCTTCAGTTTCTCAAAGGCAAAAGGAAATAAAATGACAGCAAGAACATGCTTCAAATAATATTGTTATATCAAGGTCTAATTTCAAATTTTCAAAATCCATAAGTAAGTCTCCTATTTTGCAGTTTATCTATAATTTTTACATTTTCCTTTCTAAATGTGACAAGTGTGTGCACAAATTTACCATCTCTTCATGGTCGGTTATTACCCGATTCAAGAAGCTTACGCAATTCTAGCTCATTAAAACGTGAATGCTGCTCTTTCACATAAAGGCCCCATGTAAAGGCAGTTTTTAATTGGGGTTATAAGTATGACCACGACTGGTACCTTCAGAAACATTTGTATGAATATCATTATGAATCATTGGGTGTTTTATTAGCATCCGATGGTCAGCCTGTTAAAGACAATGCTACATGGGCATTCATAAACAAAATCTCCATTGAAAGTAGCTTGAAAAGTCAAGTTCATGTTGGTGTTATTGCGTGACATATCCCAGTAAATACACAAAAGGCTGTATCTTGCTGAGTTATTCAGATATCATTCCCGATAGTGTAGAATGCAATATTTTAATTAAAGCATTATAACGTCTTTTCCATCACATGTCCAGCCAAACGTACTGCGGAGACACGAAAAAGGCCTCATATCCCGTGCCCTGAAATAAAATGAGATATATGAAGATTGGAAGGAAAATGGGAGGAAGACAGTTCCTCAGTTTAAAGGCGAGATATAAATGGAACAACACGTTTTCTTTTAGGAATGTCATGTTTCCCTAAGCTAAATACGACGCATCATCACTCCAATTGAAGCGATAGATGGCACAAACTGTGACGAGTTGCATTACATTTGAAATACTGATACATCCCAGCGAAAATCGCTTGTTCATTTCTATTATTAAAATAAACACTAAATGGCCATATATGTATTGTATGACTTATCAAAGAAAAGCATGCTATAACATAAACCCTAATATACTTTACCCAATTTTCTATGAAAGATTTTTCAGTTATTTACTGAACACATGCCATACCACCGTTATATTCCTATAGTTATATTCAGCTGACGTTACTGTACCATGGCATGTTCTGCTTAAATTTTATGGCATATCATAATACCTACAAGCACTATGCACGATTTCATAAATTGCTTAGCTACAGTTCTTAAAATGCTACTTTATTTTCAAATTACAAGCTCAAGATATCATCCAATTCTCCTCGAGTTAAATGTCAAACTCCATTGCATACAGCAATTCTTATTTCAACGAATTTTGATACGTCCCACTTCATGATAGATAAAAGTTTTCGTAATATTTTAGTAAACTACAGAAGACAAAGTTTAGTACAATTATTGATGACAGTTCTATCCAGGTCCTGCAAAATAACACACCAGGCTGAGGTGTTATGGTATAACACATCCTAGTTAAAATGGTAATGGCCCAAGCCATAGTTTTATAATTATGCTGAAACACTGCGATAGGACACAGATCTATTAAAATGCCTATCTTTCGCTTTGCATATTAAAACTTGCTAAGGTATAATGAGAGTAACCTTTTCAAATACTTCATCCTACTGCGTATTTGGCAAAATACTTTGACTGTCCAGCTGTATTAACAATTTCCACAAAGGACTTCTTATTTATCTGGAGAACTGGATAAAGATCATAAAATCTTGAAGAAAAATATCAGCAAATCTCTACAATAGTAACAAAGAATTACATGTTTCAGCACAACTATCTCCTCGGAACGGCGGAGAAAGAATGCGGTTAGATCTCGACTCGGTTTAGCAGCTGCAGCTTACGTAATTCTGGTTATCACACACACACACACATACACACGCACACACACACACACACACACACGTTAAACAGCTTCTGTTCATTCAACATGCGAAATCAAACTAAAGTCATGTTCCTTGAATCGGGAAAAAGGCACAAAGCAAATTAAAGCTACGGTACCTGTCGCTCTCACGACTGGTTATTTTTTGTCCCCGTCCGTCCTTGACATTCATGTGGAAGTACTAACTCGCTGATCTGGCTTTGGTAACTCCGCCAAGTTACTTACGAACGACGACTCCCCGTCTCCCTTCCTTCCCCGAAACCCCAATCTTCCCTAGGCCAAAGAAGCACGCGCAAAGTCCACGTGAGTAGGTCTGTCCCTTTAGCGCGAGCCTGTCTCGCACACGTTTCGCCCGGGCGGTTAGTGTTTCACTTGACATGTTTCTTCATCTTTGCGTTCGCGGTATCATCCGCAAGATCTGATAGCAGCACAACCATGATAAATCCCTCAAACGGGTTTTGTTTATTCTTCTTCTTTATTTAGGTGTGCTCAAGGAATAACGCAAAGGTTTTGCATTTTCCTTGGGGAAAGTGGGTCGGGTTATTTTTTTTCTTTTGCTATTAATAGATGAAAGAAATAGATTGATCCTCTCAGTATTCTGTCTCACTTCCTCTCTGTACTACTTTAAACGAAAGGAAAGCTTATCCTTTTACTGCTATGATATAATTTGCGCAGACGTGATTTGTCCACTACCGCTCACATTACTGAGATGTTGGTTCTTCTCCCACCAATTCGTTACCAATAAATCGTCATTAGCCTAAATATTCTTTCACCTTACAAGGAAAATATGCGGATAATTATACCTAAACATATGGTAGTGGTTTAGAAGGATGCATGAGCCAATTTAAAATTCATCATAATATGTCTAACTGGTTAAGATATAATACAAGGAAACACATTTTCCCCAAGAATTCAAGAGACAGGGCCTATATTAATAAAGTATGCCTTAAAATACAAGAATTGTGGTTTACTTACTGTCAACGAGTGATACTGAAAACGCATGCACACGCACACGCACACACACACACACAAACACACACACACACATATATATATATATATATATATATATATATATATATATATATAATATATGTGTGTGTGTGTGTGTGTGTGTGTGTGTAGTGTTTGTTACTAATCTTTTACCACACCTACCTGTCTTTTTTTCATTCCAGATTAAGTGAAAATATTGGTTACCAATCTGGAATCACATTAACTTTGTCTCTCATAATTTAGGACTCACCTGTTCATTCACTTTTCCATTCCTTCGAGCATTACTGCTGCATACTTGCAAGATTTCGCGATTTCCACATTTTACCATTTATACTGAGAAGTGTTTCCTCACTGTTCGGAGCGCTGGTTCCCATTTTAATTTTGCAGCATTTGCTATCAACTGTCTGCTGGAAGTCAGTTACAGCCTTAATAACCAGGAGTTATGACATAAAGCCTGCGGTTGATTAGCTGAGTCAAAAAATATAACTCAGCTCATTTCCAAGAACTGCAAGAACTGTTAACATGATCTATCATACCCAGGATATTCCATGGCAAAAAATGACCTGACCCTGTCGAAAAGCAAACGCACATTACTTTTCTCGTAATAGACTGTAATTTGGGATGCTGCTCCAAAAGTAAGCGTTTTATGCATACCTTTAAAGCAGACTGACATCTTTGAGCGTTTCTTGTAACCGAAACAAATCATACCGCAACATTTGATAGCCTACGATCAATGAGTCGATCGCCAAAAGCAACCTCTTCTACGAGTGAAACTTACTGCCATACTGTTGCTGTATGTTCCATGAATCATCTCTGATAACGCTGGCATTAAACTTTTTTTCATAAAACGAAAACAGTTTGTAGAGTTGACTTAATAATGCCAAGGAATAAGTAAAAATATTTCTCCCAAAACATTTTATAATAAAGTCCTTTTGTTCATACCATCGAATCATTATACGGATGTCTACATCTTTAGAACACACATCAAGAGCTAATCAGGATAAATGCACATTCATTTCACCCGTAAAGTCAAACCATCAAAAGTATAATGACTAAAAGATAAACAGATTCAATAAAATTTTTTTAAATACTTTGTCCCAAACACACGATAACAAGCGACAATATATTCACCCTTTACCATATGAAAAGACACTGAATGGGAGACATGATGGGGCAAAATAATAAGGAGCAAATGTAACATGTCGCTCAAAAAGGGTCAGTGACCTTTCAGTTATTCAAGAATACAGTGGCCTCCACGTATATGGCCTTTTTTTTCTCCTAGCGTTGTTAGTTTGTTACTCTGTTGAATAGATGCCATCATTGGATTCCATAATTTTTTTGGGGTTAGATCAAAATATCTACCCCCAACAGCTTCTAATTTGTGGGTCCGGATGCGGGAGGATTCAGATGATTTAATGATTCATTAAGAGAAAGGGTTTGAATTTCAAATTTTTTACCACTGGCTCAATAAGGATAAGTAAAATAATTGCATAATTTATTGGGCACTTCACAGAATATACGGAGATAACATAATATGCAAAACCCATTACAAACCCAAAAAAAAGATTAGGCATAAAATTCTGAATACGTAACACCAGTTATTCATCACACAAGTCCGTGCAGAAACAACCATTTTCAATGAATTACATAAATGCTTGAGCACATAAATGATATAAAGTATTAGAAGAAATACTTTACCTGTAAAAATTAAAACGCAAGACTTGCTTCATCTATAATCAAAGACAAATAAAGAAATGTAACATTATACCGCAGAGGAAAAGGGAGTTAAAGTTAAAAGAAAAAAAAAAAAAAAAAGGCAACACGATATCCTGCAGTACCTTCTACTTTATTCGACGACTTGCGCAACGGACACGTGACAGTACTCATGAATTCACGGTGCCCTTACGCAGTGGATCCGCTCCTGGCAACTGTAGGTTACCACTGGCAAAAACGTAAACACTGCACACACAAAGCATGAGAGGCATGGGGAGCGGTATTTGTGTTGTCCAAACTAAGGTTTATCAGATATCAAATGAATGAAAGGTATGTAGAATAATATAATGAGAGAGAGAGAGAGAGAGAGAGAGAGAGAGAGAGAGAGAGAGAGAGAGAGAGAGAGAGAGAGATCTAACAACACATGAGTTTTATTTTATTAAACTACCTTGAGTTCAAGTAAGACAACAAACTCTACTCGTTCCCGCAATTGGACGAACATCAAGAATGATGAAACAGGCCCTTTAAGATTATTCGACGTATATATCAAATTCGTAGATAACTAGAAACACTATGTGAAATTGCTTCCAAGCGGAACGACGAAAATAAGAGTGATTAAAACACTGCATCTCCATCATCGTGTTTAAATGTAAAAAAAAAATAGACATTCAATTAAAAAAAAGTAAAATCTAGATTTATTTATAAATTATGCCAACAAATTAGACATACATACACACACATGTGTATGTGTGAACGTTTATGCGCTAAATCGGAATCAAATTAAAATATGAATTCCTTGTATGATCTCAGTTTGTTCTTAACCCATTATTATTCAAAATAATTTTGTTAACATCTACGTTTCTCTACTGTATTTTCTGGGAAAAAATGTAAACGCAGCCAACATCTCTATAAGGAATTTGAAATACACTTCAGGAAACTACAGAATTACGCATGGTAAAAAATTAGCGTTGTGTCATGGGAAAGAAGAACATAACAAATATCTGTCGGGGCTCAGGATTAAGGGGTCAATGACTTTCACTGCTACAGAATCAGTTTACCCTTAATTAATCTCATCAAACTAAACACATGGTTAACAATCTGCCAAAACGATCAGATGACATCTCGCGCATATAAAAAAAAACCCCACTGTGACTTGAATATGACTGCTGTGACTTTGCATGCGAGAAACGGGTCTTATGAAAGCAATCGATTCTCTCAATCGCATATAAATATAAACAAAGAAATTCCACTGTAAAGGACACAGGGAAAATACTGACTTAAAGCTGAACAGTTCTGTCGTATAATTATGCATTTATAGGAGTGAAAGGCTTTTTTTTGTTGTTTGGCAAAACACTTCTGAAGAAAAAACGGTGAAATTGACGTTCTTGAAAATCTTGACTTTATCAGAGGTCTGCTCTTTGGTTGCTTGAAAATGAACATTTCTTATCAATAAAAATTCAGCTACTAAAGTACAGCCTATTCCTGACCTATATCTTCAACTGCCTCGGCGCCCACAACGTTCTTAAAGAATAAAGCCTGTCCAGCAGTTGGTGTGTTCGAAAATCAAGATCTTATTTACAATATGTGTTGGAGAAACCAAAGCCATGGTGAGACTGACAAAACTACGCTGACCGAAATAATTGTCCTAAGAGGGCTTTCTACGGTACTGGCAATCATCACCTACTAGCAGTGGTGGCAAGCAATTATTATTACTTATTCAAAGAATTAACAGTGCTGTACTGTTATATTTGTTGGTAAAATATCGGTTGGTCTTTTTGTCAACTAAACAGAATGAAGGCAAGTTTTTCATGACACCAGCACTCTTACACTCCGTTATTGTAATTTTTAATTTTTCTTTTTGTTACAAACATTCTGTCACATGAACTCTGCAAAACTCGTACTGTTTACTTTGACTGTCATCATCTGTATTTGACTTTCAACTCTCAAAATTTGGTTTCTGACTTTCTTACTGGCGAGTGTCCGAGTTTAGAAATTCACGACTTCTTTTTTCAGTACTTTATAAATTAAATGCATCATTATAAAATGTATTTATGGTTACTTGATATATATAAGCTGTCAAAGGTACTGCACATCTAAGCTGAGTCTCTAACTGTCATTAGGCTAGCTTCCTTAAAGCATTGTTATTATTTAGTAGGTACTATTTCAAGAGCGAAGTAAATGAACATTCCTTGCAATGAATGTGTCAATGCTTACGTTATTTCTCGAAGCTTCTACTCGTTTGGAACACTGCCTCTGTGGCATGTGTCTACAACTCTAGAACCAGATGAAAAATAGTTATCCTTCATATAGGAAAAACAAGAACTTGCGCATTTAATATTTAAATCATTGGTTCTCTCTTTCGACACAAAAGTCACGATTATTGTTTTCTCTTCCGTATGTGTCTTTATTCAGTCTTGCTATAATCCTTAGCTCACAAAAAAGGTGACATCATTTTAAACAAATCAGACACCCGCCTTTGTATAAAAGCAGAGTTAGATTTCAGTTCTCAGATTAAGTGTTTGTTCCCTCTCCATATTTCACAGACATCTAACCTGACCGTTGACATCAGTTGGCCGTAACTGGCGACCATGCCAAGAGGCCTTAGATTAACGGACAAGGCTAATTTGCCATACTTGGGCTCAAGTGAGGACCCATGACTAGTCTTCCTGACTTAAGAGGCTCATTACTAAATGCAAAGGATGTGATGATGATAAAAAATGTCCACCTTCCAGTTACTTTCTCAACAAGGTAACAGGAGTTCAATAAATGGAAAGGCTATGAGGCATAATCATTATCATGTCACCTTGAAATTCTTTTTGTAAATTTATGATTACAAGGACTGTTGTAGGACCCTCAATAAAGCTATACATAATACCACTTTGAAGGACAGTTATTTTCCTTTGGTATCAGTGATGTAGACACATGCCACAGAGACAGCTTTTCAAAGAACTAGAAGCTTGTAGATCACGTAAGTTCTAACACATTCATTGTGAGAAATGCTTTTCACAACTGAAACAGTTCCTACTATGAGAAAACAATGATGTAAGAGAGCTCTTCCACTGAGAACCAGAGAGCGTGCTCGGATGTACAGCACTTGCGATGGCCTTGCGTTTGTTTATATCCAGTAACAACACATACCTTTACTAATGATGCATTTACTGTGTGAATAACAGAATGAACAGGGGTGTAAAATGTTGCTAAGTTAAGTTCTAAAATGATACCTTGCAAACTCGGGCACACAACCACATGAAAGTCAGAAACTAAATTTTCTATTCATATCACCATATGGCGTACGTGAATGTGTGTGCGCACGTGTGTGCCCACAAAAGCGCGTGTGGTGAGAAATATGGACATATCCAGCATATATAATTATCAAAAATATCTGTAAAGAGGCTCAAAACAAAGGATTTTTGGGGGGTACTGCGAGTAAAATACTCGTACATCACTGCTTTGGCTCTGTACACAACAACGATGATTATACATCCAGTTCTTTCTTCAGTTTCTGTTGTTCATTACACAAGAGAGAGAGAGAGAGAGAGAGATTTCTATTGTTAATCTCGTGCACGAAATTTGTTGGTAAACAGAATCCCTCTACAAACTGACATGACAGGTTAAGGCTCTTCAAGTTGCGGCTAATGTATGGCATACACTATACATACTGCAAATGGACTTGTGTAATTAAAAAAAAAAATCTTTGGGAAGAGTTTTACGTTCTTTCTCTGCAAAGCACGTTTAAATCACATAGCCGCTTGATCCTTTTCCCAAGCCCATGAACTGCGACTTGAATATCCTACATGCAAGAACCCTCCACTTCACCTCTTCCCCCAACACTCGACGCCCTGCGTCTCCTCCTTCAAGATGAATTAGAGAACCCAGGTGGTTATACCACGTGACCAAAAGGGAAAGGGGGTACGGGGCCACAACACTACTCCCTCACTCACTCCTTCCCCCCTCCCTTTCTCACGAACACACGGCCTTCACGTGGATTTCTTAAACCTGAAATTCAGACCCCAATCGGTTCCACAACTCGTGTGCTGCGATATGACAGCAAAGACGAACAATGGGAATTCAAAGGGATACTGCTGTTATACTGCCTGTCATGTGACACTCGGAGACAGGGATGAAATTGTCAGTCAATCAGCAAGTACATCCTCTTTCTGTTAGTCAGTGTGTGTGTGTGTGTGTGTGTGTGTGTGTGTGTGTGTGTGAAATGAGAGAGAGAGAGAGAGAGAGAGAGCTCACGTGTGTGCAAACCAGATGATATAAAGTTTCTTAAAACATCCACCATTCATCTTACTGTACTGTCATAACTTTTACAATGACGCGTATGCCTCCCTTCCTTAGTATGCAAGAAGCATGGTATTCAAATCACTCAATACCGAACTTAAGTTTTCAGCTATAAGCATATAACTTCATATATACTGGACAGGTCGTCCAGAAAGGGTAACACAGAACGTATGTACGGATCATATTGTAAAACTGAATCTTCTATGTGTATTGTTACCACGTACTATATTAAATTATATTTTACCATATTGTCAAGTATTAGCATTTCATAAATGCAGCTTTAAAGAACATTCATCCTCATCTGATTTCATTGTTCATAACATTGGTACATTTTCTTACATCTGCATGAATACTGCCATGCCCAACTCTATAAAAATAAAATAAACAAAGGCACCGATTCGATCGTTGGGTTCTCACGTATTTCTGCTTGTCAGAAGGGCATTACACTGATCAACAAATTTTTACTACCACTGGCTACTGGAAAATGTACTGGCTACATCACTAGACTGCAGAAAGAAAATAGAAAATTTACGAAGTAAGAAAACAGAAAATTTACGAAGTAAGAAAACAGAAAATTTACGAAGTAAGTTACACAAGTGTAAGATTAAAATTGCATTTTGTAATGATATAGAACGCTTCGAAAACATCTGCGTTGTTGGTGGATCACGGAACCATTTCGCTCGCTACCGAATGAGTTCAATTTTTCAGACGGCTATAAAATTAACCAGTAAATGACCAGAAAGAAAATTATAAACTATAATGAACAATAAATTTTACAAATGTTCAAAAGTAAAACTCTTTTTCCTTTTACAGGTGAGTCACTAGCTGTGCGGTGTTTGCAGTGCTAACAGAGAATACAAATAAAGTAAGTCCAGTTCCAATTCAGTCATTATGTACTTCTTACAGAACGCAGTAAAAAATATTTCTATTAAAAATCCGGACCTCATTTAAACAGGCTTTATAACGAAATACGTCACTGTACGTCACGAAGCAGGCGCTATAGCAAATTCCGATGGTAAAAACGTAGGAGAAACTAACGAATTAATGAGGAAATTCGCATTTTTCGGGCTACCATAGTCTGAGGGTTTGCAGTGGGAGGAGTTTAATGACGTCACCAGAAAACTATGAGCTTTCCACCCAAGCTACTTGTGACTCCCAGAACGTTACTGAAGAAAAGGTGGACTAAACACGAAAATTTCATTTGTTTTGTCAGTGTCTGTGTGTCACAGGGGTTATAAACCTCCCTGGGGTGACATAGAAGCCATGTGCAAACATTTTTTTCTGGGTCTGTCAAGTAGTTCGGATTTCTATAGTGGACAAAAAAATATACAAACATTCACTTTTACATATATATATATATATATATATATGTATATATATATAATATATATATATATATATATATATATATAGAAATATATATAGAAATGAACACATGAGAACGTGTTTCTGAAATAATTTCTGACTCACGATGTGAGAACTTATATATATATATATATATATATAATACATATGCTCAGGAACTGCCTTACGTCCAATGTCCATAGTATCAAACTTTGAAGTAACTGTGTCTAAAATCTCTTTGTAACTCCATAGCATCTGGAAGGATTGCTTTCGTAACCGAAGTTAGATAACAAAAAAGTAACTCATTAGATGGCATGCAATTCGAATTTGGCTGTTCATTACTAGTTTATTACCTCACACTGCTCCAACATACGAGAGAACTTGGGTTTCTCTTTTCAATCGTCGTTCCACGTCTTTCATTTATATTAAATATTAATAGCATTATTATTATCAATGGAATTACATCTCGTTCACTGCGTATTTTATATACTCAGAAGAGAAAGTATTCGGGTAATCTCACCGATGACACAAAGACTTGGCCTTATGATTTTCCAATTCTGCTGCCCTTAGAAAGATAAAGAATCCCATAACATATAATTCATTAAAAGGGACTTTGCTCCCGTCTACTCCCACCACACTCCCGTAGCAACAGCAATAGCAGCGAACCTGTGAGAGCAGAGCGTGTCTAGGTATGAGTCACGTCAAGAATCCGCAGTTCATGTGGTCCCATGACATCTCGTTCGAATTCAGAACACGCTCGCTTGGGTGAAGAATACGCTTTGAGGGAACGCCGGATATTACGCTTGTGTTCGTTTGGTGCCCTTTGTGATGGCTTTTGTGTTCAGTGTTTGCGTCTCGCTCTTTAAAATCCCTGTGACTCTCTGTCGTCCATTTCAAATATTCTCCGATTTGTCTTCGTTTTGTCTTTAAATGTGCAGTACAGTACAGTACAGTGCTTACATGTTCCTTTAACCTAAATTATATTGTTATCCAAAATCCTATGCTATTCTTAGTTCTCATGCAGCTTCTATTTCCTGTTCATGGATTCTTTGATAAAAATAAAATGATCATGCGAACTTCTACACTGGGAGGCTGGCTTAACCGATATTAATTAAAAACTAACTGTATCCACGAGTTCATTACTTGCCACAACAAACGAATATTCTTTCTCTTCGTTGCATGAAAACAATTTCCTTCAAGTGTTATAAACACCTGCCAGATGTTGAAGGTAGTATATTACTGTTAGATATTTTCAAGCAAGCAATGAAAATGTACTGCTAAAATTATCCTCTAGGTGAAGTTTATTTATGTTTTCTCTATTACTACAAAGGTTACTCTGCATATTGAGTGCACTCCCCTTCGCTATTGGTAACGCTGTTGTAACCACGAATAATCTGTTGAATAACGTCGTTTATACTGAACTCTTGAGATCGGTAACCTTGAGCAATCGCATTTAGAAACGTGGAGCGCCACGTGATATCTCATAGAGAGAGAGAGAGAGAGAGAGAGAGAGGCACAATCAAACTTCGGAATATCCAAAATTGTCAACTAACATGCTTGGCATATTTTGTGTCCTTGACGCTTTCTTTCACGTATACTACGACTCTGTTAGTTACCTAATACTTGGCGTCTTTTGTGTTCTTCATTACAGGTAGCTATGAGCCAACACTTTCGATAAATAAACATCAGTGAGAATAAAACGAGATAAAAAAAAAAACAATGCATCCAGATCCTCATCTGAGTCCTTTCCAAAATACTCGTATAACTACTTTTATTAATTTTCTTTCACGTGAAACTGTCAACACGCACACAGACAGACAACCCGAACTAAAAACATGACTTCCTTTACTTTTCCTGGTTTAGAATTTATAGTTTGAGGAACTTAAAATTTATTCTGTTGACCATTTCAGCTATCTGTGATATAAACACAGAAAGTAAAATTTGACCGCCTTACTACTGAAGACTTTATTATACAGATCTCTCTCTCTCTCTCTCTCTCTCTCTCTCTCTCTCTCTCTCTCTCTCTCTCTCTCTCTCTCTGCAAGTGTATATATATATATATATATATATATATATATATATATATATATACTCACACCCTACACACACACTGGCTATATATACATATAAATTTTACCGCAAATGTTTCTTTATTAACGTTATCATTATGGATATTACTTAGGGTTAAAGTCATTAGACAAATCCAATAAGGTATAGGAAAATTTCACTCAGAAGATTAATCTTCATTTTGTTTCACCATTAAAAGAATTTTCATGTATTCACTCTCTTTCATGGATATGTATATATATATATATATATATGGATGTAATATATATATATATATATATATATATATATATATAACACATCCATGCATAGAAAAAGAGAGAAAGTGAAACTCTAAAGAAACCACAATAGTAACTAAATGAATAAGTCTTCTGAATGGCTAATCCATATCTTTATTGGATTTTTCTAATGACTTGAGCCTTAACTAATAACCATAATGATAACGTAAATAAAGAAAAATCTGCAGTAAAATATTTTAGACTGAGTTAAAAAATGAACTAATTTTCAGGATCACGTGAAAACCAAAAAAACAGAAAAAAGGCAGCGAGCAGAGGAACACTTGTGCACACTGACACGATTTTCTTTTGGGGTCGTTTGGTATCATGATTTAGACACTTAATGATCAACAATACAGATCGCTGCTATATAAATGAATGTACCCAATTATGTGATGCTTTCCATTACATGAATTAGAAATAAAGACTAGAGCCCACGTGGCGTAACTGCTTTGCTTTGCTGCTCGTCAAAAGCACATTGACTTTCTTCAACAATCGGCAACCTCGCCCAAGAAAGCACAATTTCAACTCTTCCAAGCACTGATAACAGCTGTTATATGCAGCTGCACCAAATAGCATGCTTCTTATCAATCGATGCTACAAAACTGGTGTGGCTTTGCCACGTGAGCCCAAGTCAAACAAATTCTGTGAAACACGAAAAATGTTTTGTAATTTTTAATAAGTCACAAAACATTATCGATTCTCACTGCGTAAGCCTCACTTATGTGCTATCAGTGCACTAGTAGCATCTGCTACTTGTTATATCAGGGAACGTCAGATATGATCCATAGCAACAGCCCAGTATGTTATATCTTTAGACCCAGGGTTTAAATGTTTATGAGAAGCTTGCCAAGAGCCTCTAGACAGAGGCGACTAAACTCTCAAAACATGGGGAAAATAAAGAACTGAGGGACGTGTGAACCCCAACAGTGTTATGAAGTTGACTCAAGTTTACTTTATAGAGATATGAACATCCCACTAAACATCCTATGGTGCTAAGCAATAAATCAAACACTGAACACACTTACAGTAAATACAGGGTCTAATTGATTTATAGAGAAACAAAGGAATTTCTTAACAATCGCTTCTATCGGAGAAGGGAGATTACTAATCTAGAACCTGTCACCGAGCAGAAAAAAAGAGCGATATTCTAAGGCACGGAAAGGTTACATTTGTGATGAAAATGTATGATGACGATGATAGTAGGTGTAGTGGTTGTAAAAATATAGAAATAAAATCATTCAAAACCTAGAGCATATATACCCCAAAAAATAATTACTATAAACTAACCAGCTTAAATAGAACATACTTACGGAAATATATATATATATATATATATATATATATATATATATATATATATATATATATATATATATGTGTGTGTGTGTGTGTGTGTGTGTGTGTGTGTGTGTGTGTGTGTGTGTGTGTGTGTGTGTGTGTGTGTGTGACCTCTTAAATTGACTCTCAATTTCTCAACACTATTTGGTTATCCCAAGATGCCTTGAATCCAAATAGGAAATATATAAATGAAGAAGCTGCCCCTTCCATGGAGGGGATTTGAACCTCTACACGCTAGTTAGGAACTTGTTGCCGTAACCTACACTTGTCTTATAGCAACCTTACTGACAAGCGGGTTTGGGCTCGAATCCACCACAGGGAGACATCTTCATTTACTTCCCACTCAAAATGAAATCTTGTAGAGATGAGCTTTTTATATATATATATATATATATATATATATATATATATATATATATATATATATATATATGTATATATATATATATATATATATATATGCAAACACATACATGAACATGTATGTATGTGTATATTTGTTTTATATATATATATATATATATATATATATATATATATATATATATATATATATATATATATACACACACACACACACACACACACACACACACATATATATATATATATATATATATATATATATATATATATATATATATATATATATATATATATATATATATATATATATATATATAACGCTAAGAATCGCTGATTGAACTCCGGCCAATAAAACCGACAAATAACCCGAAGGTCACCTGAGGGACAACCTGAGACGTATTGCAGAATCAGCGTCCTCCACATTCGGGTTATAGAATAAGCAGTGACATGCAATTGCATGACTTTGCATTACGGTTGGCAAACAACGCGAGCAATTGCCAACATTCATACGAGTTTCTTTACTGACAGATGATCGTCAAAGCTTCCACAGTGACAGTTCTTATGGTCAAGCGAGAATTTGAGTTTGGCTCACGGCAATTCAAGTAGCACTGACCTACTCTACATTACTTTGTCTGAGTAATAAAGCAATCAAATGTTTGCGAGATGAGCCCCTTTAATTCTTCAGTCTTTTAATACGCCGGTTTTAAAATGTGAAGAAATTAAGACTCTGCCTGAATATGATTTCAGCGAAAAATCAATCGTTTTATTATAGCAACCAATAACCCAATTTTTTTGTAAATAATACAACGCCTATTATGTGAAAACGAGAGAGAGAGAGAGAGAGAGAGAGAGAGAGAGAGAGAGAGAGAGAGAGAGAGAGAGAGAGAGAGAGAGAGAGAGAGAATCTAATTAAAAAACTAACATGTA
Source organism: Macrobrachium rosenbergii (assembly GCF_040412425.1). Classification (NCBI taxonomy): domain Eukaryota; kingdom Metazoa; phylum Arthropoda; class Malacostraca; order Decapoda; family Palaemonidae; genus Macrobrachium; species Macrobrachium rosenbergii. The sequence continues at coordinate 70,710,690 of NC_089795.1, forward strand.
CACAAATGAACACAAGAACAAATGAAGCATATAAATTACCTGAAATGCCAACTCAAACAAGAGGAACTCTAAACCTCTTTAAACATCGACCATTTGAAGATACAGTGTGAAACGTGACCAAAGCTGTACCAACCGGTGCCAAAGAATTTCGTGTGGGCCTCTGTGTTGTTGTGCTACCGATGGTGCTTGTTAAGTAACCAGTGTGGACGGTAGTGTCAGCCTGGCCATACTTAAGGGCTTTACAGGATCTTCTGATAAAAAGAAAATAAAAAGCTGAATGTCTCAGCGAGCGTAAAGCTCTCACGCACAAAATTTCGGAACACGTTTCTCTGCTGACTTTTTACTTGCTAAAATAAGCGCCTGACATTTGCGAGACTTATCCTTTTTCACGTTATTCTAACTAATTACGTGATTATTCTTAAACCAGATATTAACATTAAAACTTAACCATACCAGGTGGTCTGTTTCTTGGCCTGGATAGTCAGCGCACGTGGCACCCACCCACATTCAAGACGAACATTTATTGCATAAGACCAAACCAGCAGCAGTCCTAACAAGATTTATGCGATAGACGATGACTGATATATCGTATCTGAACATCAGAAAGTTTGTCATACTCACAAACTTCCATCCTGTGAATTTTTTCGAACATTTACTTTTATTATTTTTAAATAACTATCTCTGCCTAGTTAATCTGTTACCTCACAATATTGTTATTTTAATTTTTCAAAAGCATATCCTCGTGAAACTTCATAAAGTTTGTGTGTATATAAATAAATAAATAAATTATATATACATGTGTGTGTGAGTGTGCGTGTGTAAAATATATATATACAGTATATGTATATATATATATATATATATATATATATATATATATATATATATATATAGACAAGCTATTTACACGATCGTTTTCACCAAATCTACGCAGTGCAATCGCTACTGACTTCCACTGTTTACCAGTTTCGTGATTTGTCTAAAACAGCTATGTTATCGTTTAGCCAGAAAATCGATTACTAGTATAGTTTATTTTTAAAATTTTCTAAGCAATGTGTATTTGTCATTTTTCATAACGCATCATTTTTGTTCACATATATACTCAACGTAGTTACTAGGATTTTGTATTTGTTAATTTCTAACAAATATATCAATTTTCTTACCATTTTTTATCTATGTTTTGGTCTTTCCGTGTTATGCATATTAAAATTTATATGAAAGCCTGCCATGCAACTTCAAGGCCATTCGATTTACCCCATGATATGCCTGCAAATATAGAGTAAAACTACTAAAACTGTGTCTATCAATTCGAACTTGCACACAAGAATGAAGAACGTATAAGTGAGGTACTGTCTACACCAACTGTCGGTTTCAGCAACAAGCTCCTTCAGAAATTACTAACCAATCGTAGAAAAGTATCATAACTGTACAAAATAAAGAATACTTTGGTTAGGAATATCGGAGATGAATATGAGAATGCCCAAGTAGATACGAAACCGACCAAGGCTAACGCCTAACGTACTGGTACTCAAGGTTTAAGAAATACTATGAAACAAAGATGCGTATGAAAGACAACTGGTTATTGAGAGGAATATTTACTTGGGTTTCAGAGAGGAAATGAAGTAAGTTAATTCACAGAATGGTTTAAGGTATAAAATAAAACATGCAATGCTTTATTTCATAAGCAGCAGACAGGTCTGGAAATTCCATCTGGAACAACGACAGTCTTCGAGTAAAAGATTCCACACTGAGATCTGACATCGTCCAGTTAGGGCCAGCCTCACTTTCACCCCTGCCTGTACATATTTTAGTCCGACCTTCAGTTCCGCACGTAATATACCAAAGGTCAGGACAAAGGTCTGGACCCTCTCTTTTATTATCGTCTTTTTCTGATACTAAAGGTACATTACTTCATTACGAATCACTATCCTTTTAAAAACACTTAAGTTACTAGAGAACAAGGGGTATCTCACGTGGATGAAGAATGGCACTTTTGCTGTATTTTTCATCACTCGTTTTTTTTACTTGTTTCTTTATTTTACAAACATCTGCCATCCCATCTGGAACTTAGCTCGATAAGGCTGTCGGTCCATTCAACTGGTACATAAATAAAAACTAAAGTAGTTTCATAAGGCAAGAGATTTAAACGTATCACCTACCGCTTCGATCTAATTCTGCTTACCCCGTTCACAAAGTATTTAAAAGATAAAATAAAAAAAAATTATCTGAAGTAGTTATATTAAACGAAAGGAAATAAAATTTCACAAAGCTGAGAAACACAAATAATTTTACCAAATGACTTCCAAGTATCTGTGACATAATGAGTCGAGCTAGAGCACTTAATACTAACGAGAGTGTCTCAAGGTATCTCTCTATCAAAAGTATCTTATGTAACTATGTGATAAGCCGCAATACAGCCCAGAGCGATAAAAAAACGCCTTCATTTATGAATTTCTAAACACCTGACATCTTCTGAAACGACTCCAAAGGACACAAGGGTTTACGCAATACCGTCGTTTATGAATCGATATCACACTTCATCGATGACTAACCGAAATACATAACTTGGATGACCAGTATTTTAGTCATCGATTCGTATGTCAACCAAGCGATGAATGAGCGCCACGTAGGAGGCATTTCGTAACCATTTCTTTTATTCAGTGCTTCCAACAATGATGCAATGGTTATCCTAAAATTCGACGTTCCTCTTCAAGGATTGTCCTCAATGACATGATGACAGAAAAGCAGTTGGACCTGACTCCTCTCGCTCATGTTAACTTAGCTCTTGCCGTTTCGAGTTAAGTTATCCTCTTAGATGAACGGCTCTGTAATTTACAAGTCCTACAATAGTCAAGCATGTAAAGTCACTTTAATTCATCAATACTCACACTAATGCAAACATATTTCACAAACTCAAGGTTTAGAAAAACCTCTACTCTTGAGCGTGTGTAAATTAAAGATCTCTGCAAATTTTAATAGAAGTCACTGGACACCATCACCCTGGGTTATCTGAGACCGTTGACTTATGCGGTCTTTTAATAACTCCATGTGAAGATACCTGCACGTGTCAATGGTTTCGTCTCTGCATCAGGTTTCAATGAATGCCAGCAAAAGTTGCACTGGACATCACTTGCAAAGGGAAGCTTTGCTAACGACGAGAGTCAGTACTTTCTCCTTCACGTTTAACGTATCCTCACATGTCAGTCCCTAGAACAACTCCATTTCATTCTGAGAGAGATGTCATTCCACGTGATAAAAAAATTCATCCAGATTCACGACAGATCATTTCTTTATTGCGATAGTATAATCAATCATATAATCGTATATTTAACGTATGATTTCTTATCATTATGTAAATAAAATAGCTTAACTTTGCTCTTGAGTTAAAAACAAATAAACATTATTAAAACCACAAAACATGAATCTCAAAACCGCTTGGAAACAACACTTCGTTGTGACTCCTGTTAGCATTAAATACTTGAACCTCTTGTTTTCACTGAACTTTGTACAATGAACAAAAGAAACTTATCAGATAGTACGTCGTCATTTCGAGGACACTTCATTTTAATCTAGGACCAGAGGGTTACATTATTCAATTTTTTCTTTTCTTTTAAATTCTGTAAATTACTGACCGCGATTCTCAATACTGGTAGATTCATTAATGTACTTTAAGCCTGATACTTACACAACAAATCTTGTTTATCCCTTTTACAAAAAACTATATAAGAATTACGGGCTACTTGAATGAATATGATTTGATATAATATATATGATAAGTGAACTTCATTAGTTTTAATCAAGATGCCTATCCTATCTTCAACTTGATGACTGTGAATGATGAGAATCATGTTACTTTACATAATCATTTGACTTATGAGAAGGCATAACATCCACTTTCTGTTATGCAACATGTAGTTTAATTTACGTCAGCCTCCGTACCGCCTCAATATTACTTTGTAATCCTTATTCCAGACTGCCCTAGCTTCTATGCCGAGAATTAAAAACAATCAGCCTTGAATCTGAGTTCACGCTTATTTATAAATATATAGACCGAGGCGCAAACTCTTTTGCTGCTATATTCTATACAGTACCCTTTTACCGTATTTAAACACGAGAACGTCTTCGCTATCCCTGATATCTTTTCCATTTTTATAATATCCTATTCACTGGTCTTTTCCCAGCAGAAGTGCTATTCCCGGAAATACTGCTGCCTGACATTATGTCTCTGTTTTATATTTGTGGTCAATTGTAATGGCAATTTTCCTGTTGGGGTGTTGGGTACTCCTTTAAATATTAACACTGAAGTCTCTGTAGTTGAAACGACATATATTATTACCATCCTCAAGACAGGTTGATTTTTAAATAATATTCTTAATTCTTAAACATCTATTTAGAACTAAGGTTTAAATAATAAGATTATAGTACTAGCTATATTCTTATCACTAGTTTTTCTTCTCTTGAAGTTTTTCTTTCTACGTGACGGTAGGTTTGGTGGTTGGATGAAATAATAAGAACAATAATCATAATTATACAAAAGCATCTTAATTTGTGAATATTATCAGACAGCACAACGTCCGAGTTCCAGGAGGGCCCATATGGTAAGCCTGCGGCTTCAGTTATCAACAAATTTATATAAAGCGTATTAGTGGAATACTTGCTATTTATCGCATAGCAGCCAAATGAGCGACTTCTACTTTTACGCTAATAAGTCATCCTTCCCAAGCATTCGTCTTCAGAATCCTTAAATCTAGGATGCTTAGATTCGGCAATGTCGAGGAACACTGACTCAGAGTTGCCAGTTTCTCAGTTCACATTTAATAGACGCATTCCAGGCTGATATAGATTACGTGATAAGTATCTTCAAGCGTGAAAAATAAATCGAAGATGACATCTGTTATCATGTTGATAAATATCTACTCAATGGTGCTGCTTCAATCAGTTTACAACAGAAGTGATTTATGCTTAAACAGTCACGTAGGCCACATGGCATCGAGGGCAAAGGTGAAATGGCTGTGTATTTCGCCATATTCTTCGTCTCCAGTTTTAGAAAGGATAATCATCAATGAAACACATTCCGTAACTGACTTAGCGTTCACAGGATGCAATACACTAAAGCTACATATACCCAATGAACTGGAGAACAAAGACTTACTATTAGTGGATACAGTATTCTAGTTAGTCCTTACTGATACCTTACAAAACTAGTCATACTTTGAATCTTCTATTATTATTCTTTGATAAGAATTTTATATCATCATGCTTATGGAAAGAAATATAAACATGTCAATACATCAAACCTTATTAAAAATATTTTTACTTGAAACCTCGAAACACTTTTGTACACCCTTCTCTTGTTGATAGGCTTGAAGACCTATTAAATTTAAACGGTATGTAATGTGTGTGTGTGTGTGTGTAAATATAACTGTATACGAGTTCGTGGTCTAATGAGATAATGTACGTGATAATCCGAGTTTGTATATATTTGCGTTTCGTAATCAATTTCAGATAAACATCAGCATCAAACAATTCCAGTGGAAAAACAAGTAGTAATTTGGTTCTTATTAAACAAGGGGTCACATGACCATAAAAATAAATATATTTATAATGAATCGAGCACTTGAATAACTTTCTACTTCATTTTACACAATACTTCTCTGGTTAATTTTATCCTTTGGGCGTATTTTGTCTGATCTTATGTCCTGCCCCTTGAATATAATGACTAAATGCTATTAAGAATTTAATATTAGGACATTATGTCCTCCCCACTGAATATAACCACCAAAATTCCATTATGAAGTTACAATTAGGAAATTATGTCCTCCCTTTGAATATTACGAATAAATCCAATTAAGCAGTTACTATTAGGACATTATGTACTCCCCATTGAATATGATGACTAATTCCCATTAAGAAGTTACTATTAGGAAATTAATTGTAGGAAAAATATTACCGAAAAACCATATGAACTTAAAAGGGAGAAGATGCACGCTCGAAGGGGAGAGCGCTGCACTGCCCAGGACTTAACTGTGTTAATAATTCCTTAAAGAGTAAGTTCTAGTGGAATAAGCGTAAATGCAGGACAGCCCGAAAGGAAATAATAATAATAATAATAATAATAATAATAATAATAATAATAATAAATAATAATAATAATAATAATAATAACCTTATATAAAAAGCAATACCTGATGTCTTTAAGCAGTATTAATTTTTAGTGCTTAATGTTTATAGGTCGGGATCTGCCGAGCGACGGATCCAGTATCTCTCACCACTGGCCCCTATGTAAATAAGAAGAATGAATGTACCTTGGCCTGAGTATTTGGGCGGTACATAATGTCCCCGGGGTCGGGACTCGCCGTCTTGGCACTTATATTATACTGTAGTCCCTTCTAACTGTATGGATACACTAATAATAACAATAATAGTAAATATTTTTATTCTAACAATGTTTACATTTGCACTAACAAACAGGGGTACATCTGTGAAGCATTCCCAAGCGAAAGAAAGTCAGAGTGCAACATTGTAATGTATCACTTAGCAACTGGACCTTTCACGAAAAGCAGAATGTTACATAGTGCTGTTTCACTGATAAGGTCTATATCAATTTTAATCAGTTTTCCTAATCACACAGAGGTCTCTTGAAATATTCATGTTATGATAAGAATTTTTATGTGGAGTGCTTCTGAACATTACTTAAGGTCAAAGAGTGTTAAGAAGAAGAGCTTAATATTTAAAGCACAAATACGTGTACTATATATGCCTGATATTAGGATCAACTGGAAACCTAACAAAGAATATGTGGAGATACTTTCTTACAATCAAAATGATAATAGCCTATAGGAACAAAATCTATCAACAAACCCCGACTGCAACTTTCTTAGGAAATCATCTCAGAAGGGCATAGGTCTACCTGCTGAGACATCAGCACCTACCACCAATAAGGTGGTAGGTCTCACCTGAGTGGAGAGGGTGCCTGGGGTCTGATCATAGTTTGCCTGCGTTCGGTCTCTGACACTGACTTGTCCCTTTCCTCTGCTGCTCATTAGCGACCTTTAAACCTTAAAACAAAGCATACCAACAAATACTGATTATCATTACTCTTGTCACTTTTCCTCACGCGGTAAGAACACGTGAGATTGTGTTTTGTACCTTTGACAACAAACCTAGTTTATGTGAACAATATGTTCAGATCTCATGAAAACGAATGCAAGCCACGCACACATTTCTCAGTTGTAAGATCTGTGGTAAAGAAAATATCCTGTCAACATTATTATGAGTTGATTGTGCATATTGTAAGAAATACAGACAAGCACTAGCAAATAAACCATTTTCCTCGATATCATGGAATTGTTAAGCAACCTTTCCCGGTCCGTAAAGTATTCCCAGGACCACATAAATTCTGCTTATCTACCTGTCTATCTAAAATACTGCATACATAAATACGCAAAAACAAATAAGTATATGTACAGTTTTTGTGCAATGCTTATTATTCTTGTTGTTTGTTTTGAACTATCGAGAACTACATATAATATCACAATTTTCTTAGTAAAAAGCCGCTTCAGTAATATCTCTGTGCTTTTCAAATAATCGTATATAGTTACTGTAAAAGGAGGAACTTCACCATTTCTTCCATACACCTCACTTTTATTATTACTGTCTTTCAGCTCTTGATATTGTTTCTTATTTCTTCTATTGCTTTTCAAGCTTTTTTTTTACTGTTGGATTCTACTGACATCATACGAAAAGCAAAACAATAATAATACTAACAAATATAAATAATCTGCATACGAAGCAATAGGCGCAAAAGAATGCTCTCTCTCTCTCTCTCTCTCTCTCGATACATGCATACGATAATAGTGAAGTATGCATAATTAGTGAAGATAATAAGGGCATCATCGATATGCCCTCTCTATTATATACTTAACGTCCTCCGTCTATCAGGTTCACTATCCTCCATCATATCTCCAATTCATGCCATTGTCAGTTCTGGTGTACTTGTCATGTTTACAGTATCTAGCCTAGCTACTTCAGCTCACTGCTGTTGGGGCTTTATCTGTTTGTTTACATCCACAATAAAAAATAATAAATAAATAACAGCAAAAGCATACATCACCAACTACATCAATAAAAATAATAATCAAAATTCAGTTACCTAAATCTACAAAAATTAGTCAATGGTAAAATAATCCTAGTGTTCTAATCGCCAGATAGCGCATAGTTAATGGAATCCCTTCCTCTCCCGCAAAGGACGACAAGTGCGTGTTCCATGGGTATGATCACTGGCTTTTTGGTTTGATACCCAGGCCAACGTCTGTCAACGTGAACGGTTTGTCAATGCCAATGTTTGGGGTCACGTGGTAGTATTACGTAAGCACCGCTTTGTCTCGAATGACCTCTGCGATAAGGGAATCTAATATCCTTTATCGCCTTATCAGTTTGGGACACAGGGGAGACAACCGCACACTGATATGCAATATAGTTATGGAATTAGACTATCTGGATAAGAAGAATAAATCTTCCCCTCTCCTATTATAAGACCAAACTCATTTTACCGCTGTCATTCTCGGAATTTCTTTCTGTACAAGAAACGTAATCCCTAGCTCGATTTTATTAATTCTGCGAGAATAATATACGTTAACATCATTTCATGCTATCATAGGCATTTTGAAAAGACCAAGTATGAACACCAGATTTAGTAATACGGAATTAAATGTTTCTCCTTCTTTCGTGCAATTAATCTCTTAACACTTGTGGCACTATTAGTCTTGACAACCGGATGTGAAGGCTGTTGGCTGCTTAGAATTCTTCCAACTTTTATTGCTGAAGAAGCTACCGCAAAGTCTGGCACACTTTCAATTCTTGTGATCCGGCCAAGGTATTTTCTCTTACTTTCCTATAAGAAACCTTGCGAGATTTTCTCCAAACAAATGCTTAAAAGTTAATTTTGAGTTTGCCTATAATGTGAATTATCGCTTTTATTTGGCCTAAAAATTTTCATAGCTGCAAATTTGTTCATTTAATTACACCCTGCGCAAAATGTCTCCATCTATGGTTTTATTTAAATCTTCAAAAAACCCTGAATCTTTTCGGGATGACCGAAGTTTGCATAAAAATACGTTTTTAGCTTCTTTATTTCTTCTTCATGTTCAGAATGAAACAGAATGTTCAGTTTCAAACAATTCGTACTCAGACAAGGAAAAAGAGGGAAGGGGGAGCTCAAACTTTTAACCTAATTTGACCAAAATTACGTAGTAATCGCTTATAGAAGAAGCAAGTCTCAAATCCACTTTGCACTAAAACCTAAGATTTTAGCCGAGTCCTGCATCATCTCCCAACTCATTCACTAAAATCCTAGTTTCCCGTAAACTCTTGCATCCAACATCAAGTTCAGTACAAGATATGGAGTAAATATAAAGAAAAAAATAAAAAATCATCACACCAGATTTTGTTTGAAAAAAGAAAAGTGAGCAACAAACAGAGACAGAAAGAAAAGGGGACAAACAGACGGAGATGGCCTTCCCGCGCCTTCCGACAGCGGAGATGGGGATAAAAAAGCGGAATTTGTTGAATTATGGGGAGAAAGGCCAGATTTCACAATGGACGTCACCAACTTCGAGGGTATATTTCGTTTTTCAGAATTAGAAAACTCAGGATATGAGACACTGAATTGGAGACCAGTTAAAAGAAAATAAGGTCAGTACAGTATTTCTCACTGACTTAAGTGGAGTCAATTTAAAAGCGTTGTCGTCCAAGAGGGGGGTCATTGTGAACGTGGGTAAATTAATGTTAACCAAGCCTTCAAAACCCAAAGTAAAACTCGGTTATTCACTGGGCAGGAAAAGGCTTCTTTTTAAAGTGGACTCGATAATTCACTGGGCATGAAGAGCTTCTCATTAAACAGGATTAGTCCCATACTAACATAAACAACCATTTCGGTGTTTCAGATGCACAATCTTCATGCCCAGCGGTATGTAAGAAAGCACCAACAACACGTGACCTGTGTCATTCACGTCACCTACCTCTTGACCCATCCGTCCTCTATAACGTTTTGCGATGCAAACTTTTATTACTACTGTATCTTGGTTTCTTAAATATACTCTCACCTCTGTTTGTCCTCGAAAACCCCTCTCTTAAAGATTGGGCTTTCTGCTCAATACATACCTGGTTGGAATTATTTAAATCAGACACTGCAAGAATTTTTTTTTGTTAAATCAAAACACTGTCATTACCACCTTGAAGAAAACCCTCCGAGAGCTAATACATTTACACTATAGCTACCTAATTTTTACAAAATCGCAATGCAAATTGCTAAACACGAAGGAGAGAGAGAGAGAGAGAGAGAGAGAGAGAGAGATTGTCAAAGCCCACTCCAAGAGTATCATGATCAGGATATTTCTTTTGTGAAATTACTCCACTCAACCCTAATCTTACTTTCGAAACCCACTTTTTCACATAGTACTATCGTTTTACGCATTAGTAGTTTACTTATTTGTTTTGATGTGCAATAAACAATGACCACCCCGTGATGAAAGAAATACAGAAGCCAGGGATGGTTACATGTGATTTTCGCGTGTCTAGTGTCTCATATAGCTAAAAATTGGAATTATTTTGTAAATAACCATGCCATGTCTTTATAATTCTCATAAATTGTAACAGGCGAAAATACACGATGAAAGTGTTTTTCTGTATAGTTGTCCTCGACTCGTATAAACTCAATAACTAGTATATATCGGCTTCTATCCCCTATTCAACCTTCCTCTTTGCTTACCCCAGGGGCCCCAAGCCCCTCTCCCCCACTGAGTCTCCCCTTACCTACTAGCACCAACGACCAGGGCCTGTATCAACAACCCCATTCCCCAGGAGGTTTGGCCAGGGTTAGACTCACGTTGATTAGGCATATAAATGCACGTGACTTTCTTTGGCCTTTTTAGTATTCGTATCACTGATGCTGGTAATTCTTCGGAGGTTTCTTATTGCGTAAGGTCATTGTTGTTTTTCATTACAAGGGTTTGCATATGCGATTTCTGCATACTGCTCATGCCAAATTTCAAATGGCTTTATTCATGTAATTACTACATCTTTGGTCTTAGTCGAAATGGGATACGAAGTAAACGTTTACTAGCCTATCTACTAATTTTTTAAGCCTGAGAAAATTAATATCATTCTGCTAATGGTTACGAAAATTACCTTTCAAATTAGGCCTAATCGTATAAACAGGAGCCATCAAATAAATACGCTGAATGGCATAACAACAACATCATCACCATCGTGATATGTGGCCTGTTTTCAAGAATGCCGGGGATGCTCTTATTTTCAAAGTCGATTTCATCTGACAGGAGCACAAACTGAATAAAAGCATTCACTTGAGAGCAGACCTTCGTCATGGATACTAAATTATCCGCCACATAATGGCACTGAAACCGCCAAAAATAAATATCTTCGAGCGGGCATGTTTCTCCAGACAACAGGATGTTTCCTGGATGGGTTAACACAAACTGTTCGTCATGTTACCTTCTTGGGAGTATTAAATCTCCAAGGAAATTACCTTACAGATGAATTTGTTTCCATACATTTCAAATACGGTCAATTTCTCCCAAAAGTTAATCATCACCAGAAGATCACCCAATGAATGTATCACCAAATTTTCATCTTATAATCTGTTCATCCGTTATTGAGATACCATGTAAAACCCACAAACTCACAGACATGGCTGGTGGAGGTAATAAATTCTAGATTGCAATTGCTTTGTTATTCCCACTGATAAGGAATAAAGCATGAAACTCGCTATCTCTGGAAATGGTAGTTCCTCATTGGGTGGGTCGATATCGTACACGGCTAGCACTCTCCTAGGCCCGCGTTCGATTCTTGACCGTAATGAAGAATTATTAGAGGAATTTCTATTTCTGGTGATAGAAATTGTTTCTCTGTATAATGGTTCGGATTCCATATAGCTCTAGGTCCCGTTGCTGAGGTAACCAATTGGTTCTTAGCCACGTAAAATAAGTCGAATCCTTCGCCAGTCCTAGGAGAGCTGTTAATCAGCTCAGCGGTCTGGTTAAACTAAGGTATACTTAACTTCTTTGGAAATGGTGAACTGTTTCATGAGATACCTTTTCGATTTTCCCTAGCAGTTACTGACACTGCAGAATAGACAAGAAATATTCGGTTCGGTTAATATATTTTTCTAGTACACACCAAGTGGCCACACTCGTAAACATACACACACAAATATGTGTGTGTGTATAAGTATCGTGAGTGTATATGTTTGTAACTGTTATAGAGCTATAATGTAACCAATAAATAGGTGAATGACGTTAACAACCATATATACAAAAACTCTCATTAAATTACATAGATACCACGTTTCAGTCGTCAGATAAGTTTTAAAACAAATCCGTATGTACTTTGAATGTGTGAGCCTTTTCCATTTCAAGCATAAAACTCTTATATATCATGTACATCAACAAGTATTTAGTTACGCACAGAAACATATCATTACATGACGTAACTACAAGCTAAACTGCTTTCATGACAGCTGTCAGCCAACTGACTGACGTAAGCACTTGAGGAGACAAACGTCATTTTTGACAGGTAAAATCGAACTAATTGCAAAAAATGCCAGAACACTAAATCCGCACCAACAACAAATCAAAGGTACGGGCAGCGCACACAATGACTACTGTTTTTGACGCCAAATGCGCCACATATCATATCACTTTATGCGTACGGAGGGCAGTGGGCTCTGAGATCAAACAAAAACGTTGCCTCTTGAAAAGATAAATATATGGTGCGATGCTGAGAAAGACAGAAAAAACAGCACACATGTAAACAGCTGCATAGTATTAATAAGCATAACTAACATGGAAACTACATATAAAGTTCAGTCAGTAACGCTCAACTTAAAGAGAGAAAAGTGAAGGTATACCGCCCTCTAAAAGAGAATTTTAGTTTCTGCTGACAGTAGAAGTTGCTATAACACATCAGCCCGCTGAACGCACAGGAAGACTAAGGTTATCCTGTAACTTTGAACACATAAACAAAAAGCATATAAATAAAAAAAAATGAGCTGACTCAATATGATAAAAGCTTTATCAACCAACCACCGGTCTCCTTACATAACGGAGGGATGTTGGTAGTCAGCTTACGTAACGGATAACAGTTTCCCCACCCCTTTTCTTTCTCTGCGCGCGCGGAATCTCTCTCTCTCTCTCTCTCTCTCTCTCTCTCTCTCTCTCTCTCTCTCTGACTCATGTGGGACGCACGGTTGCTTTTCTATTAATGTTACTGCTGACAGTATACTTCAAATTATGGGTTCAGTGTAATTTTGGTCTCACTACTGCTGCAAACTTAACACTTTTATCTCGCTGTTAATGAGTAATGCAGCATCAATCTGTTTCAAAACGGAGACGCTGCTGACAAAGGGCACAGCATTCTATTACGTAAGCAATATTGCCAGGGAGTGCCCTAACGTCTAAAATTTTAAAATCGAACACTTCACCTTCCCAAGTTAGTCCAGACTTTGTGTGCCCTGCACTGAATGGCGATATCAGTGTAATGCTGTTGAGACTGCTAGGTGACCTATATAATGCGACCTTATGAACTGCCACATTAGAGAGAGAGAGAGAGAGAGAATCTGTTGAGCCAGAAGACTGCACATATCCAAAAGAAATTAAACGCAATTTAAGTAATAAGGGAATGCAGTATAAACTACCCGCAGGCACACTGCCCATGGACCTTGAGTCTAAATGCAGGACGAAAGCAAAGGAACAAAAGAGCACACGGGTGGCCTCTTCCACCTTACGTAACCCACAGGACAAGGGAAAACCGTGCTTGCTTCTCGAAACTCTTTTCAAGTACATAAGGCTGCCATTGAATTTCCCTCCTTTGGCATCGCCTTTATACAACCCTTGCAAAGAAGTTCGCTGATTTGTAACCAGTTCATGGGAATATGTAATCTGGCGACCCCGACAAACATCAAGCGACGTTACGTAAGCTTAGAAGAGTTGAGCGTTGGTTGAGTTGCCAAGTAGTGTAGTTTCTTCCGACTGTACACGTGACCAAACTGGCTGAATTGAACTTTACTGCAGACGGTTTGTGCTATTCCTAGAGTCATTGCCTTTCAAGCCCGTATTATATAAACGATTAGCTTACAGTTATGCCTCCTCTTGCAACTTCAAAGTTTGTTTACAACATCATTAGTATTCTGAGCAGGTTCTGCTAGGTTAAGTAAAGTCTACCAGTTTTAGCTACGTTTATATCATCAGACGTATTTTTATAATGTTTCTATAGTCTCTAGATTGTATAGGCTTCCAATTATTCTAGGTATAACTTTTGACTCACATCTAACTTTTGAGAAACATCTAATGAAAGTTTCAGCAAACGCCGCACGAAAGTATTGTTCCTAAGGCCTCATATATATTTATAACAGTGAAAAAATCAGTACAACCTGATATAGTTCGTTTGTGCTTCCTTTACAAGAATACTGTTCTCCGGTGTGGATGTCTGCTTCTGCCAGAGATTTATCTCTTTTAGATAGAGTGGTTCGTGGTGATAGGTTTCTGTTTCCTAATAGTAGCAGTTATGACTTGGACCATCGACGGATGGTCTCTTGTTTGTCATTTTTTCATAAGTTGTATTTCAACAGTGATCTTTCACATTTACAATTGATCCCTGATCCCCTTTACCTGCCACGAGCAACCAAAATCGCTGAACAGCAGTACCAAAATATGCAGTAAATGTGCCGTGCAATTGAACTTCTCAGTTCCAGAGGTCCCTTATTCCTCACACCGTTGGACTGTGGAACAGACTCCCAGAAGGTGTCGTGCAATTGGAACTTCAGAAGTTCAAGCCAAGATGCAATGCATTGATACCCTATTACTATTCGCCTTGCATTTTAGTACATTTTTATCTATTTATTAATTTATTTGTTCTTTGTTAGTAAGTGGTATCTTTTCTTTATGTATTTCCCTTTATCTGTCCCTTACTTCTTCCTAATGAACACCATATTCTTTGGAATCTTGAATTCCAAGTCAATGGCCTATGGCTTGTTCCATATGAATAGGTTTCATCTTCCGAATAATAATAATAACAATTGAAAATTTCCTGCTGTTAAACAATTTACTCTGCCTTTATGGTAGTATAAAAAGCTTTCTTCGAATTACAATTTAATGAATATCAAAATATGCTTACGTAATTTTTATGGCAAAGAAGGGTTGAAAATATATGAAAACTATGATAAAAGACTAAAACTTCTGCTTACCGCCTAATAGTGTGGACTTACAAGATTAAAGCCACAGATGACCAGAGAAATTTTAGTTGAATGTACAATTTTAGGGCTGCTTTACTGAAAATATCGAAATTCATCGACTCCTTGTAAGTTATATGTAATTTAAACTGCGTTTTATAGGTAAAATGTATAACCCAACTACAGCCTAAATGCATCTGCAACAGTTGTCAGCAAAGATTTGGAGTTCCAAGGGAGTGATCAAATCATAAAATGATCATTGCCAATGTATTTCTGACAACAAAAATACACAATATCTAAGCACTCCTGTCAAGAAATTTAATCTAATTATATACATAATATATATATAAATATATGTGTATATATATGTGCGTGCATATATATATATACTATATAGGTAGACAGATAAACAGATCGATATACAGTAGATAGAGATAGGTCCTTGATATCCAAAAAGCGTGTATACAGGTGAATGTTGGGAGGTTCGATGAACTGCCGTTGAACATTCCAGCATATCTGTATAATCTGAATAATGTTGTGAAAGTATTCTGCACAACAAGTTCATCCGTGATTCAGCAGTTAAAGAACAGTAAAGTAAGTGACCATTATGTCGTTTCTTTCTCTAAAGACACTCCAGGTCACAGGAAACAACGCTGAAGAAAAAAAATATATATATATACACACACATACAGTATATGTGTTTGTGTGTCTCCGTGGTTCCCGTAATTAATTCCTGTGAGAGAAAAGGTGTCTGGAGACATATTTCTGAAAAATCCAGACAGCCACTATTGACCAAAACAGGAAAAGTCAGCTGAGGTCTGTCTCAGACGGGGTGGAGAGGGGCATCTTATCCAGCAAGTGCAGCAACTTCAGCCCAGAAGACTGCTAAGAACTGGAAGGTTTGCACATCCCAGTTTCTCAAATTCTTCGCCCTCTGCAGGACATCGAAGAGGGATGTTTTGTCGCCTACGTGAACAAGGCAAAAAACCATTGATTAACTGGAAATCTATCAACAAATACATAGTCATTATCAGGGAAGAGTTAAGTGCATCCATAGGAAATTGGAGATATACAGTATACACACGGTCTGGAATACTGTATGACCATCAAGGAAAAAACAAAAGCTTTACAAAAATAATCAGAAAAACTGTTACTTCTTATGGTCCCTATGAAAACGTCACCCGTAATCCTCTGCGCCTGACCTAATGTCATCCTTGGTACTGAGTAATAACACACTCCTTAAAGTTGGTACAACCAGACAAATTCAGAAAGAAGTTGTGAATCGCTGAAACTCAGTTAAAAGTAACCTTTCTTATGGCTATTTTTCAGGGCTTTTTTTTTTTGATAGCCCTACGTAATCCATCTGTGGTAGCTTACTGTGGTCAACTTTAACTTCCGACACTTTGCAGATTCACAACAAAAGGTGCTAGGTAAAGCAACTATTACAAGGGACCAAAACGGTCCACAGTAAGCTAGGATTTATCCGTTTTACTGTAAAGAAGTTGTCTCAATTTCCCTATAAAAACCAACAATTAAATATACATTAAATAGAACCTGTGGACAAAGAACGACAAACCAAGGATAATTCAGATAAAAAAGCAACACAGCTGAGAAGTAATACTGAAAAACACCAGAAGCGAATCAGCCAAACAGATGTTTACTGTAGGTCTGTTAATGGATTACACGGATTTACCGCTCCTGGGGTAAATCTTCCTTACTGGAGAAAGAAATGCTTATATGAAATAGAATAACACTGACCAAAAATATAACTTCATTCCTTCAGAGAAATTGTTATATTGAGAACCAGAATATATATATATATATATATATATATATATATATATATATATATATATATATATATATATATATATATATATATATATATATATATATATATATATATATATATATTGCAACTATCAAGACTGCTGGGTGAATTTTTTCCTAGAGGAAAAAACAGCCTCAACTCTTTTAATACTGCAAAGTTGGCAGTTTACCCTTTCGTTTCATTCAGCAGCCGCCGGAGTATCTTGTCAGCCATTCACATCAAAACGAAATGACTCAAGCACGTCAGAAAAACTCACATCGTTGCAGTTACTACATAGTTTTTTTTTAATCCTCTTTTCTTTAATACAGAAGTCTGCATACAAACCCGTTTTCTATGCCAGTCTTTCGTGAAATTCCTACTTACGAAAGTATCACATACATACTAATACACTGTGCTCGCCATGTCATTTAATCTTGGCGTTTTTTCGCTCTTTTGGTCTTTTTATCGGTTTCCACTACCTTCATCAGATTAACATCTATTTCATTCATTCTTGCAACATTCAACTTGACCCTTAAAAAAAAGGGGGGGGGTGTCACAGAACCAAATAAATGAAAAAAAAAAAACCGGTATAGAAACTCTCCCCGGGTCTTCCTCTGGTCAAGAAAAATCCTGCAAAAAGACCCTCCTGTAACAGTCCCACCACTTACCTTGTAGCAGTGAAGAAGAGCAGCTCCACAGGAGGAAGGCTCCCATCCTCTGCTACCGCACGGATAATCTAGGAATCGGAAAAAACAAAATAGACGAAATTAACAATTACCTTCATTTGTGAATCGTACATTAGCGCGTAGCATAATACTACGTATGACTAAAAACGATTTTACGTCTGTTCACGAACACCAACTTCAGTGGTTTGTTATTAAGATAGTTAAGTATGCTTTAATGGTTTAAGGCAGATCACATTTTGCTTGTATAATTAGGAAGACACTATCTGCAAGTGATTTCATGTTAATTACCTAACTATTCATTTTTCTCATGCAATGGTTCTTAGCCTCTATTCTAGGGACATGGGGTAATAAAACTAATAACCTGCTTCCTTAAGTCAATATCTACTGAGTCGACAAATACGTCTTTTGATTAATTACGTATAATAAACTGGCAAATTTTGTTTTTCCTTTTCGATCATACAATTAAATAAAATTACATTTGATGCTGCACGCTGGCAAGTACAGTCAACTAGGGTGAGTCAGAGTTAAATGAGAATGTGAAAACCTTCCTAAGACTTCAACTTACTTTTTTTCAATAATAATGACAAGATTATATGATTTTTTTAAGCAAATGGAGCCCTGTACTTATTTACTGGGTAAATGTGACAGCCCCAAGTTGTTTCGAATCGACGAACGAATTCTGAAAACTCATCGTGCACATTTTTTTTTACGAATAATTTAGTCTAACCAACTGAGCTACTGGAAAGATGCCAAACTCTTGCCCAAGAAATTCAGGAATTAACCTGCAGGTATATTGACAAAAATAGCAAAGCAGTCCCCTGAGCGATTTTTTTTTTTATGGGTATTACATCGTTTTAGTGGAGGTGGTGCTGCGGGTGGAGGTGGTTGCAACTTCTTTTTATCGATTTCGCTCTATAATAGAAATATCTGAATTTATTAACGATCAAAATCACGAGAAGAGCATGAACGATATGATCAACCCATACTGATTTGGGAACTCTAATAACAATAATATTCATGTAAATTTAGAAATATTGAGAAAAGTCAACTGCATCCACAGGTAGCAAATATCCTAAGCTACAATAATTCATTATATAAGAATTTCTAAATATATATATATATATATATATATATATATATATATATATATATATATATATATATATATATATATACACAGTATATATATATATAAACTATCTTCTCACGATCATTTGAAAAAAAAAAGTCGATCTTAGGGACCTGAACATACGCAAGCAGCTGACAGTAAAAACATTTAAATCATTTACGGCGTAATGATAAAACGTGTCCAACCCCCGGGATGATCTACCTTTACCGATAAGCAAAGCAGATTATGTGGCAGGTCAAGCAAATTTACGTTGAGCCTGCAAAATAGCGGAGACGTTGGCGTTGAAGCCTGTCAAGAGTCAAAGAGCTTGCCAAGGAATCCATCCAGGGTGTGCAACTGCAACAGTTCACACCACGTGACCCTGCCTAGTGGTGCAACGGCCCCTCGTTTTAGCTTGTTTGGGTTTTATCCCGACTCTATGAAGTTCGTTAATAGTCAGTCTCTTAATGAAAACAACACTGAGACACGACGTTTATAACAGCTATATCCTCCGTCATTCTTACAAAAAATAGGATTTTTTGCAACAAAATCGCGAGCGCAACTTTGCCTATGAATATGAAACGCTTCAGCCATTATCGCTGGCTTCCAAACGATAGAAAACAACGAAGATTCTTCACTTTATGATTTTCCTTTTGTTTGTTTATGCGGAAAACAATCGTTAGCTAAATCTTAGCCCAAATTATCTTACAAGGTGACGTCATCCTACAGCCACGTGACCTAGAATTACGGGTCCCGAACACCTGCACGATAGCCAACAGCTATGAGTCATCATCGCATTGCCAAAAATTAAATCACCATATCTCGATAATGCATTCCCGCTACCTCCTTAATCGCACAACAGTATGCACCAGAACAAAACTGCTTTCGTAAAAGGACATAGAGCGAAGAGAACCTTGTCAGTAATGGATGCTTGTCCGAAAGGGGTTCGGGTTACATAGGACGAAAACAAGCTTCGCGAGCTATGTTGGCAGACGTGTAGGTGGCCATACCTTAGTAACCGACCGTCGTCAACGCCTCCCCATCACAAGGCAGAGCAGTGCTCGTGTGCAACAGCATCGCGGAATAGGCTGGGGGGAGGGGGCTAAAGCAGTATGTACCTCCTTTTGCCGCTCGATGATTTACCAAGAAAAACTCATTAGTTGTATTACACTTGGCACTTTCTGTAGCCAAGGTCCAAAAAAGGGGACCTTGGCTGTAGCAAGCGCAATACACAATCCAAACTGAGGCGTAGAAAGGCCAGCCTGCTAATAAAAATGAGAAAATCCACATCAATCGGGTTTTATATACTTTTATATGAAACCCTTCGATTCAGCCAAGCATCACTCAAAATACAGATTCGCCCAATATTCTGAAGCCCAAGAATAAATTAATAGGGCCTACGATAACACAAAAACCATAAGGCAGCATCCTGAGCTATGCTTAGCGAAGGGGTTATTTTTAGGCTTAATTTCCCTCCAACCGTGGTAGCCCAGAGTGCACTGAACGCTGCGGAGGGATGGGAGAGGGAGTCTCGGCGGATGTGGGTAGCAGAAGGCCTTAAAGGTCGGCAGGGGGTGAGGGGGGAGTAAGGGTGCGATAGATCCCACCAAGTGATGACAGTAAGGGAGAAGTAATACTGTCCCAGATTAGTGATGGACGATGCTCACAAAGGAGAAATAAAATCTACGATGTTGAAACGTTACAAAACGCACAATGCAAAAATCTAACAACAGGGAACCGAAAATCAATTTTACCTAGTTATAACATGGATGCCCGATAAACTAACTGTATGCCACTTTCGTAAAATCCGCCCGGCCCATTATTTCTATAACAAAGCCAGAATGCACCGCACCACGCGGGCCAGACGCCATGAGAATACCAATGACATCAGAGACACAAGCGGCGGATGTAATACATAATGTAACTCACCGACCCTAGGAGCGAGTGTGAGGCCACTATGCTAAAGCATATTGCGCAGATCGACCCATCGTAAACAAAACCGTATGGGTGGCTCCATTTTACCCATCAGGCGACAGTTATTTCACTCCCTGGTATATTCGTGACGGGCAGAGAACATTACCTAACAGCGTTACGGGCCGGTAAAGCTGGCCGAGTATGAATCTCAGGTGGTGCTGCTTCAAGACAAGGCTGTTGCCAAGCACATCCTCTCGGGGAAGTGCGACGAGTAGCTCATTCTCATAAACAAACTGATTTAGAAATTGCGTGCAAGACTTTGCTTCACTCTTGACTTATGATTTAATGCTACGCCCGCTCTTCCAATGCTTCCTCTGTTAAACGATGGCGTTTTTATTCTTTATTTTTTTTTCATTATTTTTTTTTTTTATCTAGGACCTTCTGCAGACTGCTGCATAATGTTGTTGTATAGTCAATAACGATTGAGAGAATTTTGCTTTACTCCGGCATCTTCGTTTTGACTGAGAAAAACGACATACTCTGACTAAAAATTTTAAACAGTATCACACTATCACACAAAGTCATCACCCATCAGCTGACCACACACACACACACACAGAGAGGAGAGGAGAGAGAGAGAGAGAGAGAGAGAGAGAGAGAGAGAGAAATAAAAACTCAGCGACTGCTTGTTCACCTTTTTTGAGAAATATTCAAAGCAGAAAGTCCAAATCCTAATTTCAAAGTACTTATAAAAACGAGAAATTCAGCCCTAAAGAAAAATCCAAAGAATCACTAATAAGATACTAAACACTACAAATATACCAGTCTCATAAAAAAGTGAATACTTATAAGCATAGGCTGTGGCATAGCCAACAGTAATTGATAGCTTTTCATTTATGTCCAATAATATCTATCAGTGGACCTAAATATGAGATGCTAAGAAGACCAGCCTTGCAATACCGTAACGCTAACCAAAGTGAGCATTTGCAGTTTTCTCTTTCAACGGCGTATACTAACTTTTCGTACACACATGCAAACATGCAACATACATACATTACATGCATATATATATATATATATATATATATATATATATATATATATATATATATTATATATTATGCAGTATATATATACATATATAATATATTAATCACTGTCACATGATCTATATATGCATATGTAAAACAGGAACAATGAAACAGTAATTGTAAAACCTGACCAGTTTCGTCTTTATATTTAAGAAATTTCGGAGGACTAATACATTGTGGTATAAGTTTACAATATGTTGGAGAGACAGTACAAACGAACATACACTGTTGGAAACCAAATATTCACACCTGACAGGTGAGAAGAGAGAGTGGGAGGTTCCGTAAACTGGTTAGCATCTGGGGTCAAGTACTCTATTTACAAAACTGTTTATCTGTGCAGCTGGCCTCAAGCCTTTTTCCTTCATTTAATGCCAGCTACCCTTCTCAAAATCCGTACATTTTACATATTTCTTATGAAATTAAAGGCTGTCAGACGCTAACGAGTTTATGGATCTTCCCACTCTCTCTCACCACCTGTCAGGTGTGAATATTTGGTTTCCAACGGTCCATACGTTCGTTTATAAGGAAAATGTCTTAGATTTAAAGACAAAACCGATCGAGATTTACACCTAATATTTGATTTTTCTTGTGATACACACACACACACACACACACACACACACACACACACACACACATATATATATATATATATATATATATATATATATATATATATATATATATATATATATATATATATATATATATTAGTAAAAATGACTGAAATGTACAAATTTCGGAAAATTAAATCACAACAATTGGGTATCACCAAATCTGACATGACAAATAGGCAATATTAAACAAATATCGTTCTATATAAAATAAAGGCATAAGGATCCAACATTCTGTGAAAATTACCTCCAGCACGTTAAGGTTTATCTGAGCATTCTGTTACGTGAATTATTCAACAAATTAAGAGAGGATTTTCATGAATGTCCTGGGGAACATTAGCCATGGCAAAGCCACCCTACTACAGTATACAGGAAAATCCTGATCCACTCTCTTTGAATTAGTGAGATCAAGATCTCCATTTCCAGTTTCACTTAAATTCCCTCGTAAATAGCATATTCCATTTGTCACACATCTTATTTCAGCTGACATTTGCTCTTTGCTCAAGCTGTTGCTTGTGCATTTACACTAAATACGTCGTTTAAAAATTCACCAGCAATCGTTTTAACATGTTAAACATTTAAAAAAAATGGTCATTACATTTATTATCATTCAGGCAGAACATCCATGTCTCGCCAGATTTCGTCTCTTTTATTTTTCCCTGCGTATGTACCTATTCTCCATTAGTATATTACTTTTACCCCACTTAAATATTCTACTGTTTATCGAGTTTGAAAAACACACGTCCACACGACACAACAGACGCTCTGGCATGCAAGTATTCTCTCAGAACATATTCCAGAAAGTTGGAAGTCTTCACACTGAGACGCCATGTCCTTGTGGAAGCGATTGACATCCATTCAATCTATGAAGGGAGGCCATTACTTCCCATGCTATGCCCAACAAGTGAGGGGGCGAGTTGTGCCATGGGAGCCATAATAATTCAGTTTACCACTCTGTACTGGGGTAACGGTAATTCCCAGGTCTAAAATCGAGGTCCGATCCAAGGATCTCCTTCCTCTAATGATATGATTCTGTGAATGACCAAATATCATTTTATTCAAGTAACTATTGAATTATTTCACGCCCACTGCAGAGTTGCAACATGATCAAAGGAAGAAAATATTCTTCAAAGCACCTGCAACAGTCACCCACTAACAAATCTCTAATGGAGGTGAATAATAGTATACCTCAGTGATACATAAAGTAACACCCAGGCATCCCAAGTCGTCTAGCTTCACAGTATCCAAAAAATCACGCATAGGCACCCAAAGTTGTATCTCACTGTATGCCCCTTTTGCTTTTACTGTATATGCTGTAAAAATAAAGCGTTGCAGTTTTCTCAGAAGCTGACATTTTTAACTCCGTGACAATCAAAATAAATTTCTTATTATTTTGTCAGTAATAAACCTAACACATATATGTTATCTTGTTATGGATAATTCTTCTAAAAAGGCAGGCTGTTTGCAACCAGTCTTCAAGTTTTAGGTAGGGGTGTGACCAGATAAACCCCGGGAAGTTGCAAATAAGTTTGTTCCTTTAATTTTGTGTGATGCTTATTCTGTTTCATAGATACAACACCGTGGCTGCTTTTTTGGAAAACGGTGAACAAGGTAAGCCCTTACGTCCTTGTCTGAATCAGAATTTCGTCGGGACACAATATTTGGTTCAATGGCTGTGGTATTTTCATCACAATCAAAAGTTACTATATGATTATATCTATTAAAAGAAACTTCTTTTTGTTGGAGAAGATCATCGATGGTAACTATAATTTTTATCATAAAAAAAAAGTTTCACTCGTTATATCAAGAGGAGGTTGCAGCACCAACAACTGATCATGTTGATTGTCAAGTACTGTATAAAGTCTCAGTTTTCTTAACTTCTGTCTTGATAAATAACAGCATTTTCTTGAACGCACTTTTGATTTTCCAAGGACAAGGCAAAGAGATGGCCCGAGAGAGTACAGAGTTATTTTACACTAGACCTGTTGACACTAGAGCAATAAAAATATATCGAAAAAGGGGTGGAACCATTGCTAATTTTGACCGCAAAAGAAAATGGAATAGAGTTCGTTTGCTACCAGCGCCTTCAACATACGCCTGATCAGATCTGTGTTGAATAAAAGCTTGATAGATGCCTACATAGGTCTCACTGGTGCCACATATAGTCATTACAGTTATCATAACCATCATTATTGTAATGCACCTCTACATTACTTAGAGTTATATGGATTCAATATCTCTGGTCCTCTTACTTTTCTAACTTTAACCCAGAATAAATTCGAAAATTCCGTACCTTTAGATTCGAGATTTAAAACAACGGGGCAATCTGTGAAGGAAAATTATAATGAACTGCCAAAGTCACTAAATGCACCCTGGACATGAGCTAAAGTCACGCGAAAATTTTATACTCATGATTAACTAAATCCTCGAAATGGGGCGACTGTGAATAATGCGCCATACCTCGAGCCGAGTTCTATGCACCCTGGTCAGAAAATCTCCATCTTCAAAGTTTTATTACTATTTCAATATTAAGTAAAACGCTGAAAATTCTGCGGACACCTGAGTAAACTTCTCCAGAGAGGATTTCTTTTTCTCCCCATTTAAAAATACCGAGAAAGACTTTGACAAAAGCGTAAACGTCATCCAAAACTGATTCAACCATTGTAAAATGATGTCTATTTATAACTGATTTTATGTTGCTACTTGCGTAGGATGAGATTTTGTTTATACTATTCATACCTTGTCTACGCTTTGAACGAAAAGGGATAAAAGTATGAACCTACGATCATGTTAAGGGGTTACTGATGCTATGTCCAGAACCGAAAGAGCAAAAGCGAAAGGGTTGCAGGCACACCACTTTTAAGCAAGTGCAAGTTCAAACATATAGAAATAAGCATGGGCAAACAGAATCCAGTAGAAAAGGTTATTTGAATAGATCTAAATTTAAAGTGGAATTACAAATACAAAAAATGGGTATGACAGCGCCATCTACTGAGGAAATTAAGTGTGGAACATGCGACAAGAGATGACATCACTGCAAAGACACTAAAGGCGGGCGAAGAATGTAGACGGTACGCATTACTGACAAATGTGTTCAATTATGACAGAGTGCTTTTCGCTAAATCTGAGAACTTGACATAAAACACCCTCCCTTCTGCTTACTACTGCTCGTACACGCAATCGGAAAAAATAGATAAATAAAGAAACTAGGGAAAAGGTGTGTAGCCTCAACCATTTTCGATAACTTGCGCGAATTTGAGCCCGGTGGGCCACAGTACGCTCTCTCTAAAGTTTTTTTTTTAACAGAGGTTTAGAACGAAGTAAACCATGCTTTGGCTTCTAATTTTGTGCGCAATCGTCAGTGTGCGCATACTGCATTCTTTGGTTACCAGTTACAGTAGAATAATAGTGTTAGGAATGTGTTCTATATAAAGGTTTCTGGTAGAAAGTCAGTGAATACAAAATAGGGTTTACTGTTTAAGACTTGTAATAGAAAATTCCTTAAATTATCAGCGAAACATTCCTATAAATATGATAAAGGTAAAGGTACACTTGGTTAGAATAGGATTGAGTGGTAAGGACTATTATTAAAGATATGACAGTTATGAAATTGTTGAAAATATCATGGATTACATAAAACGTCATTCAAAAAGGTTTACTCCACAATAATTTTAAAGCAACCTTTCAAACGCTGACTTAGATTATCTACATTTTCAAAATAATGATTTTTGCTAAGGACCTGAATTTTCGAACTTGCGCCACGTCCAGAAGTAAGAGAGGAGTGACTTCAATTCTCAACATATCTTCATAAGAATTCGGGCCTTGTTCTTAATAAATTTCGTTGCATGCTTTGTTTCTTTCTTTTTTATCAAACACTGAAGTGACGTCACGCTGGCAAATAGCGTTGACATGAACGTTTTTAGCATTAGACAGATTTCGTGCAAGAACACAATTTAAAACTAGCATATAAAACGTATTCAGACGATGGATTATATTTCGTAGGGTACAACAATCCTAAAAATACCAAGTACCCTGGGTACGTTGTGCTTACTACTTCTTTGAATAGCTGCTTGTTCCTTACTGGCAATAAACAACCCTTCTTAAAGTAACGCCTTGATAATAAGTAATGAAAGAACAAATACGTTAAATACAATCCAGCACCAATCACGGAGAATAACTATATACAGAGGCATATTAAACGACAACATCATAGTCTCTAAAGAGAGCAAAAACGGCCACCCTGTCATATATATATTTAAAACTGATCTGGAGCCATGTTTATTAATCAACCACAATTTAGTCCAAAAGGCATTTTCTTATCACACCGAAGGTGGACTATTATGGAAGATGGAAAAATAAGTAAATATACAATGACAATCAATATCATTCAACATCATTTGCTCTGAATGAATAAATTAAGAACGGGGAAATAGGCCATATGAAAAGGTTTCATAAAAGGATCAAACTCCAAATCAATTGGATATTATCCGTAAACATCAGCGAAACGGAAGAGGAGAGCTACTGTGCTTTGCAAGTAAGGAGGAGAAAGAGGAGCAAAAAGTTGGGCCTAAGTGAGGAAGCCTCTGAGAGAATGGGGGGATGGAGGCAAAAGGGGAGAATGAAGAGGATGGAGGGATATAGGGAAGTAGAAGTCGACCGGGTTCATTGGGTACTATGCTAGTTGCTATGGAGGGGTGAGAATAGTCTCCCTCTTCCCGCCCCCCAATGGCATTGACATTCCAGTCCCTATTCTTCCTATCTACCCTTTTAATTTATGTATTTCAGGCAACTTTCCTATTTTCAAAACCATATTATCGCTGCTCCTCTGATGATACGAAAAGTATTGTTCAGAAAGAAGACTTCACAGATCTCAAGGACGACTAAATTAAGAAATGATGCGCAGTGGTAGATTTGCAGCAGGCGAGATGTTCAACACAGGGAAGGGAGCGCGCGCAACGGTCACCAGAATAGGCCTAATGTAACCCTCGACAGCGCCACCTATGATGACGTAATAGGCAACGCCCGCTCCGAAGAAAAGCACGGGGAAAAGGGAAAGGCAAAAGGGAGTAGTTGAAAACAAGAGGGGTGGAGGGGGTCACGGGAAGGAAGAGTATGGGGTTACTTGTCAAGAGACTAATGTGCGTACCCATCGGCCTTTTGTAGGTCTTGTTGAAATCCTTGCAACGATACGTCATCTTGCCATGCGTGTAATGAATTCTTTGGTATATTCTTGGTGCAATTCTCTCTCAAATTTAGTATCCACTATCCAACTGTCATTTCTCAAGAGAAAAAATGCAAACGGAGTTAGGTAACTATATTTAACGCGGAGACAGCGCTTCACCTTGACATTCAAAAGGACACGAAAGAAAACCCATAGGCCTATTCGCTGAATTAAAACCCATTCTCATTCTAAAGGCATAAAGAGATAAGCTCAGTTAGGGTTAAAAAAGGAAGGACTTACCACAGTACATGCAATGATTTGATGGCGTCTTTCCTTTAATGTTTTTTGTAATACTATAGTTTCTCCTGCACACAGGAATGAAAGAATACCTAACGAAGACTACTGAGGACTTGAGCTCTACTAGAAAAAGAGTAAGGCTAAGATTTAACCTTCACCGGGAAACCTTCAACCAGTTGCAAAACGAGTAACATTCCGTGGGGGCTTTGGCAACATTTCGGAGAGAGAGAGAGGTCGATGTCTCTTACCACGTAGGCCTAAATAAACCCATGGTTGGGAACTCGAGACGTGTGCGTATCCTCGGGTGATGTAACTGACGCCCTCATCCACTAGGCCTATCCATTTTTTTGCGTTTCAAGCAACCCACCTGCTCATTGCCTTCTGCTGTACAACAAAAATATGCATCACGCTCACTTCACACCTCGAACCAAAATATTCACTTGCCAAAGAATACTAAATATCAATACCTTACGATTATCCTATTACACGATTTCGGCACCGAGGCGCCCCGTGCATTACGTTATACGTTATTTCGTAATAGCTATACATCGACGCCCTCGTCAGTGTTAACATAGAGCCTCTGTAACAGGATTATCAGGATTATCTTACTCTGCTTATTTTGTAGCGCACTCGCCATCAGTTACATGTATAACATTTATGAATCTACTTCATTAGGATATCTCATAATATACTGATTATTCAGAATGTTTAAAGATGCTTTAGACTCAAATTAACAACAACTTCAATAATGCAGCAATAGGCATTTCTGAAGTAGAATAATGAGTTTGATGAAAATGATCAAAATTCACTAAATATTGAAAGTGGCCGCACTTATGAAATAAAAGAAATACGAGAAACCCCATTATCATTATTATCATCATCATCATCTTGCCTCCACAAAACAACGATAATAAAGATACATAATTTAGTTATAATATTTCTTCGCTCTTTCCCACTAGAACAAACTTCAATATCAAGGACACTAATTACTCTACAGAAAATTCACAAAGTGCCACAATTGCTTCTACCATATCTTATCGGAGAATCTAAGAAAAAATCCAGATGCATTATCAATAAATAAAAACCTAGGTATCATATGAAAAGAAACCCGCAAATCACCCAGCACTTCAGATGAAAATGCGTTAAGTCTCCAATATTATTTTTCTAATTTCATTTCAAGTACTTTTGATGACAGTGACAGACCTGGAAATTTAATTTTTCATCCTATCCGCAATCATTTCCGTTTCAATCTTAGCTGACCGATGTTGTGAATATTTGAAAATCACAGTCCCGCGAAATTTGTATAAATTTACCGAGAACTACAAATTCAATAACTAATACAGCTCAGCATTAATAGGTTCATTTTCCACAACTCTACTACACATTCATGTCCCTCCTGAACAAGGGTACATTATTTACACGTACCAGATCTACGATGTTTACTAAAAGCCAAATAAAAGACGCTCTTTTTTTAAATATACACTACTAGCAACGAAAATATTTAGAACCTATTCTATAGATAAAGACTGCATATTCATAAAAACTTAATATTCTGTTTTAAACTGCATTATTCATAAATTATTTACAAAATCCTGAGCGTTACGCCATTTCTAATTTACCACCAAATTTTTAAACCCCTTCCGTCCTCTCTTCTTTAAATCTCTTCCTGGTCCTTTCCCCATTTTATAGTCCAAACATTACTTGGGTTAGACCCATACACTATTCTACTCCCAGCCCCTACACAACCCACCCCATCTGGTCCACAATGAGAAGGTTCTCCTTGAGCAAGGCTGAAGCCCATTCGTTGAGAATAATATACGTGTACTCTATGACCCTGGCAGAGCTCCGACGCACTTAATTCGCCCCGTCTAGGACCAGAGACTGTGACAGGGTTGCCATATCCTCTCTTTCTCAGGCCATTTAACAGAGGCACAAAAATATGTCTCCCATCGGCTTCTTTTGCTTTTGCTGAAAGATAGCGTAACATTCGCAGTTATGATTGGAAGAGATAAACATTGCAACACAGGTCAGCTTCTTTACACAAGTAAGCAAATGTTGGTTAGTTCAAAATGAACCCAACATCATGCGATGGACTAAAATTCAATATCGTTCCCAGGGCAAAAATTTTCCTTCGCTGGGGAAATAACAGATTGATACTGATTTTCCTCAAGGGTAAAGTAAATCTCGACTTAGTGTAATAAAGATAAAGTTGTTTCCCTTATGTTTTGAAAACTGGTTTTCTCAAGATCTGTCCAAAGTACTCGAAGACTAGTAATTATATCCGAATAAAGGTTCTTGCTACCATTATTTATATACAAGAACATTCTTATTTTCATACTGCTATTGCATGATGTCTTTCCTTCATGAATGGACGTTCTTCCTCTCAAAACATTCACACTGAAGGATTAAAAAATTCTATGAGTTAATTTCATCATTTCAATTTATTGTGAATGGTGTTCAAAGTTCTTTTTAATGTCTGATATATTTGCTCGTTCGAATTTGATGATTTAATTTACAAAATAAATGGCGACATGAAAAGGTTCAATGATAAATGCTACTATTATAAGAAAACGTGACAACCCTTAAACAGACAGACTCTTACACAATATTAAGCGATAGAATGTTTTACAATACGAACTTCAGCTATCAAAGGCAATGCAGCAACATAATACCACTAAAATTAAATTAAGTAAAATGATAACGCAACTTCTGGTGCTGAGATCTACTATCTTCAGTACTAAAAGACCGCAATCCCTTTAATTCCTCAATGGCATAAAGAAGACTGTAATATTGTTATATTTCCTTAGCCTTTGCAGGGCTGCAATATGTATGTATGTATGTATGTATGTATATATGTATGTATGTATGTATGCATGTATGTATGTATTATACATACATATATATATATGTATGTATGTATGTATAATACATACATATACAATATATATATATATATGTATGTATGTATGTATATATATATATATATATATATATATATATATATATATATATATATATATATATATAAATACTGAATGTATGAGAGAGAGAGAGAGAGAGAGAGAGAGAGATTCATCATTCACACATTACCCAAAATGATTTGGTATGACATCATAAACTATAAGGAAGAAAAGTCACAAAAAATGCTTCAACTATTGTGTCCTTGTAACGAATGATGTTACATCACATCCTATACAAAGAAACCTGTTTACGAATCTTCATAATCTTTTCTTTCCAACAGCATAATTTACTCTTTAGGCAATGAGCTTTTGCTTTACAAACTTGCCAATAGATCACATAATTCCGAAAATTGGTATGTTGATTATCCATCCTCCAATCATCAAACATATCAAATTGCAGCCCTCTAGCCTCAGTAGTTTTCATTTTATTTGCGGTTAAAGTTAGCCATGATCGTGGTTCTGGCACCGCTATTGGTGTCAACAACACAGGCCACCACTAGACCGCGACTGAAAGTTTCACAGGCCTCGGCTGATGAGTTTCATTATACGCTGTACAAAAAACTCGATTACGCCGAAGACACTTCGGCGCATTTTTTACTTGTTTTTTTTTTTTTATTTAATTACAAAACCTATAGTACTGGATCATTTAGGTTTGTTTGCTAAGGCAGGATCACTCAAAACGAATAGATAATAATACGAAAAGGACAAATCGTCAAATTTTCTCCGAAACACGATATGCATGGAAAAACGAATATCCCAGATGTTGCTAGTCAATAAATGAGTATGGAAGTATTTTTCAGAATCCTTTCCTTCACTCTCCAGATATTTTGTTACACAACATGCACATATCGCATGATTTCATGAAGAAACGTGTGTTTTTCAGAAATGCACGAGCGCGTCCTTAACATTAACTTTATGCTAAATTCTACTCATTCCATTTCCCATGACTACTTGTTTACAGCATACAGCTTTCACACGAAATGCAAATATCTGAAAAGTTCCCTAAAGTCTGCGTTAAATCAGTTTCATTTGTCGTTAGGTTTGGTTGAAAAACTTATTTGTGGCCGAGGAAAATCTTAAAAATATACAAATAAGCACATCGTTAAAAATAAGTCTTCCCATTGGCGAATGCCGTTCATGATACCACAACAGTTGTATTAACAGAGACAATGCTCAAATTCTTATAGCGCATCGTCACAAATTTATGATTATGCTTTAGCACTCACACTTCAGTCATCCACTGTCCATGTGATAACAGCATGACAGAGATAGCAGTTTATTTCATAACCTACCTCTCGTTTGCACTGTGGGCTCAAAAGGCAAATACTGTTCCACAAACAATTAACTGCAGCAGCCTTCACATGATATCGACGACATACACGCATAGCATAGTATATGCAGATGATTTCACAAGAATGTTAGATTTACCTACTTGAAAATCATATAATTATTATCGATTGTATTTCGGGAAAACAAAGCAACGACTTCCTTTTTTATGCAGCTCAAATACTAGCACAATTATCAACTCTACACTAGCAATACGTACTTTCGTGTTTGTTTAGTTTTCTGTAAAAGAAAACTGCTGTGTCGGCTTTGTCTGTCTGTGAGCACTTTTTCTTTCCGCCCTCAGATCTTAAAAACTACCGAGGATAGAGGGCTGCAAATTGGTATGTTGATCATCCACCTTCCAATCATCAAACACAGAAAATTGCAACTCTTTACCCCCAGTAGTTTTTATTTTATTTAAGGTTAAAGTTAGCCATAATCGCACTTCTAGCACCGGTATAAGTACCAACAGCACAGGCCACCACCGGACCATTGCTGAGTTTCATGAGCCGTGGCTAAGAATTTCATGGGCCGTGGCTTAGGCCACCACCGGACCGCGGCTGAGGCCACCATCGAACCGTGGCTGTTTCATGGGCTGCGGCTGAAAGTTTCTTACATCATTATACGCTGTACAGAAAACTCGATATCGCCGAAGTTTTCGGCGCATTTTCTATTTGTTTATTAATGTGCACGTTTAATCTAAAGCCAAATCATCACATGCTATCAGCAAGCGTCAACGGAACAGAACCTCTCAGTGCGGGAAAAACAGAACACGCAAGCAATGTAATACTCATAACAAGTATACAACGCCACATGCGCTACCTCGGTTGTTTACTAGCTTTGTCAATACCGTAAAACGTTTCCTCATCACGGATTCGATTTTCCGTACCTTTTTTTTTTTAATGAAAAATAACCGCGTCCACTTTATGAACGGCTATTTTATTTCTAAGGGGCAACTGCGAGAAAAACAGAAGACCTTCAGTACAAGCCACGTCTCATTTGTTTCCTTCGTAATCCATCAAATGGATGATGTCAGAGGGGGATATATGTTGAATAGTTCCATCCCAGAGTGTAAGGGTTGCATCGTCGAGGCCTGCCCGTTTCTCATTTTGAAAATGATTGTACAAATTCTGACAATGAGAGAGAGAGAGAGAGAGAGAGAGAGAGAGATATTCTTAAAGCAGGTAATGAGCATCATTTAGACATTAAAAACGGTGGCGGTTGAACATGGAATAAAGCACGAAATCAAAATTGAACAAATAGCGAAATATATAACACTTCAAATGAAAGCGTTCTAAAAAGTATAACAGACGCACAAGCATGCTGTGTGTAATCTGCAGGTGCAATCGTTAACAGACATGTGTTCAGGGCCCTGAATTTCTACCCAAAGACCTTTCAAGTAATTATGGTGCATGGCCATTACAACCCTGCTTTAATAATCCCGGCCACTAAGCGTCTAGAGAACTTCCACAAAAGGCGACTGCCATTCAAACATTTCAAACTAGAAAATAAATATATCTGTCGCTCTCTCTCTCTCTGGATCGAATACCGTCTCCGAAGTCTTGCTCTTTCCCTTTTCAATTTCCTCCTTTTCGTCCCTCACTTCCCATACGCACGGTTTCTCATCGTACCTAGTGACCTCTGTGCCATCAGGCTTGGCTCTAGCAGACTGCTCTCTCTTTCGCGCTCTCTCTTTCCCTCTCTCTCTCTCTCCAGCGAATCTACCATTCTAAAGCGGTCTTGCGCACGTATCGAATATTTCATGT
Source organism: Macrobrachium rosenbergii (assembly GCF_040412425.1). Lineage (NCBI taxonomy): Eukaryota > Metazoa > Arthropoda > Malacostraca > Decapoda > Palaemonidae > Macrobrachium > Macrobrachium rosenbergii. Next base: position 70,744,667 of record NC_089795.1, read on the forward strand.
TTTATAAAGATACTTTTTAATCGATAGCATTCTCGTGTAAAAAAGACACAGGCTATCTTGAGTTTAGAAACGTTATCAAAGCGAAGCTTATCGCTGACAGTGCTATGGTCCTCATAATAGCTGCGGCGGTGGTGTACCCTAACAACCTCTTACCAGGAGTCCGCTTTGCTATCCTCCTCAGAAGCCCCTCCCGATCGAGGCTCCCCAATCCTCTCTTTCTCTCCCTTTGTGACGTCACGCGTTAAACCCCTCCCCACGGGCTGTGGGGCTCCTCTCACCCTCCCTCTCTTTCTCTCACTCACTCTACGGGCAAAGTAAAGTTACTCTGTTCTCGGCTACGCGATCTGAACGTCCGCTACCAGAACCTCTTGTTGTCATCGGATCGTCCTCGAAGCCCCCGGGCTTTTAAAACGTTTCTTTCAACGTTTGGGAGTGCTGTGATTACAGTGTCTTCTCCTGCAGTGTATATCACTTCAGGAGGTAACATTACAGTGGA
>NC_089795.1:70747662-70755162 GCF_040412425.1 Macrobrachium rosenbergii
CCCTTTTTACAGACAGGTCCACAACTATCGTTTTTAAGACTCCTGGTAGCTCATTCAGAGCAATGAATGAATGATTTTAAGTTATCAGGCGTCGTGACTTCTATGGTCACTGAACGAATCTACTATGATATTTGGTAACGCGCACGCACACATAATTATGTATATATATATGTGTGTGTGTAACACACCCATCATACATATACATACACACACACATATATATCTATATATGTTATATATACATATATATATATATATTATATATATATTTAATTTTACAATAGGTAAATTAAAAAACACAGACACACATATAACTGCAAGTAAGGCAAGTGTTTCGCGTCATCTTTTTCATGAGAGAGAGAGAGAAGAGAAACATGTTATTACGTCTCTATAGCGTTCTGAGTGACCTCTGCTCAACCATCTTTCACATATCATTAGTGCCATCCATCTGACACATCTTTTCATTCAGGGGAGGATATTAAAAAAAAAAAAAAACGCGAAAATAGAAAACAACGGACCGAGCAAACTCTGGAAAACAAGCTTCCCACGTTCGCCTCAGGTCACGTGAATCTGCACTCTCTTACACAATCAATTCAGGTGAGCCGCTGCTGCTTTTCTCCGGCTGATGTGATGTCCTCCCTTTGCCTGGCTCACATGACCCTCCAGCTTCAGGGCTGCTTTTCCAGGCAACCACCCACCTACAAACACACACACACACACACGCAGGCACTACATTCTTTCCTTTGTTTAGAATATTATCATCATTAGTATTCCAGCTATACAATCTTTAAATAGGACGAGGTAGATCCTTTTACATAATATAATTAATCATTCGGAATTTTATAAAATATGCTTACTAACCACGGGTTCTTTCATGTTGACCTCGGCACTCCATTTCTGAGGCAACTTGAAATAAAGGCGATATAATCGTCGCTAATAGTTGAAGTGATTTTATCTGCATCGTAATCCTGTTCATAAATAAATCCAATAATTTTGTATCTTAAATTGATGTGGGCATATACACATACATATATATATATAAATATGTATATATTTATATATATCATACTTAATAAAGGATGTGACCCATCTTATTTCACTAAGTAGCTAAGCAATGCATCACGTGATTTCAGATCATCCTGTTCTTACGCGTCGCTTCTTACCGAAACCTTTCCCCTGGATTACCAGTACACATTATTGCACTCACGAGACTTCACCTTAAGTTCTTCCCTACCTCGAAACCTGCTGGAACAAACGTCAAGGAAAGAGAGAGAGAGAGAGAGAGAGAGAGAGAGAGAGTCGGAGTGGGCGGCTGTTGCATATGTGTTGCTAACCGAAGGCCTTAGAGACGGCGAGGTTGTTGGGTTGGAGGTAGAGCACGGTGGGGCTGGGGGTTCTTTCCATCGATCGGCCACTTATGTCCCTATGTGTTTATTTTGCATAATAATTCGCGTTTGCAATGGAGGATATTTATATAACGGGAAGATTACAATGCAACAGTAAGTAGGCAAAGACGTAAACAGTAAATCAAGATAAACATTTGATTTAGATGGGCGCCTATTTTCGCAAGCGTAAGTCTTACACTTAATGCCACAGTGCACAACGTTTTCACCTTTAAAAGTGAAATAATTGCTTCTAGCTTTATCATAACATAAAGTGACAGCTTTTAATAGACGTATTTTTTTATAATTTAACTGAACATTTCAACTACATACAAATGATAGAAGAGATAAGGCATGTGTCAGAGAGAGAGAGAAAATGAATAACTGACATAGCTCGAGCGGTCGGGTTTGTCACGTGTAATGGCTTAGCAACTCGTGAGACTGAAAAACGCTGACGGCTGGGGTTTCTATGACCTCTCGAAGCAATTGCAAACAGCCACCGTAATGAGAGTTAGTCAAGGCCGCCTCAAGGTCAATGGGCTGATCGTATCGTAACGAAGGGTTTTATATATTTATATATATATATATATATATGTTTGTGTGTATGTGTTAATGTGTATGCATATGTACATACATACATACATATATATATATATATAATATATATATATACACACGCATACACACATTCATAATAAATATGACTTCTCCCTTAGGAAAAAGTAACTTCCGAGGGTGTCGTTCTTCCTTTTTTAGCACCTTGCACTTTCTCCACCCTAGCTGCAGCCCACCACAGCCAACTAATTACCTGGTACAGATTTACTGCCTAAGTCCAAAGTGACACAGTTGAGTTCTCAAGAAATGGGTCTAAATCTCCCCCCCAACCTCCTTTCCCCTTTACGTTGGATCGTTCCTAGATCACTCGTTGGTGAGACGAGCCTGATAGCCACAGTAATTTTTACGTCAGTCTCATGCTAAGACACTGAGCCGTCTGCTTTAGATCTGACGATTCCTCAAAATTCCAATGCCCGAAGGTCTCAACAATGGTAACTACATAATACTGAATACCAATTGTTTGATGACTTACAAGTCATAGTTATTCAAGAGTCTATAACTACTTCGCCCCCATAACTAATAACAGCAAAATCTACAATGCCTTTTTTTACGAACCTTGTACTGGGAATGATAGAATTCAAAATATAAAGCAGTCTCAATTTACTCGACGACTTAGTCATTTCCGTTACAGAATTTGTACCTGACCATTATTTGTCCGAGAAGGCTTCAGAGCATGAACACACACACTCGCACACTCAGAATTTTAACTGTTTTGGTTATAAGCCCAATCCTTATCAGTAATTTTAATCCTTATCAATTTTTACAATTTCATGTATGTTTGTGTGTATGTACGTATGTTCGTATGAATGTATGTATTTATATAGCCTATGTATGAGACCTTCGTCATAACCAAGCATATACTTTGTTATTTGCTGTCGCTATCAAGACTTCTCAACCGCCTCCTTTCCTTTTCCTGTTTGTAAGATAACTAGATTCCTCAGTATCACACTTAACCCTGCCCCACATTCAGAGTAGTTGTCCCGACCGCCTTTACTTGCCCACACATTACGAAATATGACGTAAGCACCGAATCCGTGATGTTGAAGGGCTGGACATAAATACTGCGAAGGGGGAAACATCACCCTGCCATAATGCTCCTCTTTATGTCGCGCGCAGATTCATTGCAATACGAGCTCATCATAACACGCTCTCTCTCTTTCTCTCTAGAAGACAGTTTCTCTTATATTTTCCTTCAAGAGTTATCCATTCAAGGAGCGCTATTTTAAGATCTGTTTTACTCTAGTGTGAGTTCTTGTGTTCCACTTAAACTTGAATTGCCAGAGGTACAGTTCGGATGCAGTGAGTATTAGAGGCAATAATCCAAGTCTGGAGATTCTTCACCGATTACCCAAGCCAGTCTACTTACTCATTTATTTTATTTTTGTCTTATGAGTCAACTGTTTCATAATGTAATCCACCTTTTAGCTTTAGTATGTATATATATTATGTATATTAAAACCTCGACTAAAATGATAATAAAGACAGATTATTCATAAAATCATAAAAGCTGTTTGAATGTAAAGTAGATTCAGTTACCGATTTAGTTTTTTTTTTTATTTCTTGAGGTTACAATGCTTCTATCGTACAGTATTTTCTCTCTCCTAGAATATTGTAATCCTAGAATATCTAACATTAAATTATTATTCCTAGAATAATAATAATAATAATAATAATATGTAATACTTTTATATTACATGTGTGTTGTTGTTATTATTATTATTATTTGCGACAAGTGCCAGAGTCACGTGCAGCGGGAGAATGCCACGTGCGAGGGAGGGAGGGAAGGAGGGCGGGAGGGAGGGCTGCATCAGCAAGGGATGCCGTCCCGGGACTGGCCTTCATCCTCTTCCTCCCCTCTCCCACTTCGACCATGATTATCTCCGTCTCTTGTCTGTACTTCTTCTTCGCATGTCTTTTGCTTTAGTGTGCACTACAGCTGACCTGATTATTTCAGACAGCTTCATTATATCATCATCTAAAATTGCCTAGACCGATTGCATCACCATCTTCGGTAGCAGATGAAATATTCAGGATGTTAATTTTGTTTATTTTTCTGTATGGAGAAGGGTTTTTACGCTTTTACCGGAAGTTTTGTCTGTGCGAAGAGAGAGAGAGAGAGAGAGAGGGGGGGATTTATCCCATGCAACAACTGAGCATAAAACTTGAATATGACGTGAACTTGGATGTTTATGTAATACGCCAGCTTTGCAATAATACTTGGGCAATCACGCCGCAATTTTTGTCGTCTCTCATCTCGTTGTGTATGACAGTGTTTGGAAATGCAAATTATGGCAGAAGATAAAGATGAAGATCTTATGGTAATTGTTAGCTTCATTTCTTAACCATTTTGCTGATCCTTGAATAGCCACTTTCATATTCACATACCGTCTGCGTTTATATGATGATTAGAAACTTGAGTTTAAGGATAGAGAACAAGTTGTATCGTGTGAAATTAAGAGCATCAATATTAGAAAAACAATTATGAGGCTCTATATGACTTAGTGTAAATTTAACCTTCTGTTCCTCAGTAACAGCGAGGAATTTTCCCACCCTAGTGCACACTTTGCTAACCAAACGTCTGCGTAATTGCGACTGCTGCTTATACAAACAGTTCAAAATCTAGTTAATTAAAGTCTTATATCCTTCATTCTACGTATGTAGAGTTCTTATCCAGATGTATGGATTTATTAACGACGTACCAGAAACGGGGTACTCAAATGCAAAATGTATGCTAGAAAATTTTAGCGAAGGATCCTTTTACTACCTATTTAGTTACACAAGTTCTCAAAATACGTCTTACGTCAAGACTCGGAGTTTCAAACTCCAAAAGAGTTACGTCATCTACAGTCGAGGCTCGAGTGAAGTCTTTTATAACGGAGAAAAGATGAAGCTAAAAATGTAATAATAATAAATTAAACTCGATACTTGTTAACATCATCAAAGGAATATCTTTATTTTGCCAAAAATAAGCCGGAGCCATTTTTATCCTATACCTTATTAATTCTATCATGTCGCATTATTATCACTTGTAACTCACATACGTACACACATAACAATGTTACTTTAGCAATCGTATTATGGTTGTATATTAACGTTGCTTGTAAGCTTTGCAGTAAGTTGTGGCAAACATAATTGCATAATGCGTACATCTGAACCTATAATCAACAAGGGTAACAAGAATTATTGTTTTATTTACAAAATAAATCAATAAAAATACGTGTGCACGTGCATACGGTATGTAAACAGATGATGTGTCTGTCTGACTGACTCCAACAAAAGTGACTTCAATAATCAGAAAAGTCTGCTTCTCCTGGAAGGCATAACCCCTGGAAACGAAAACGTTTCGATAAAATAATTACATCTTATTGACACAAAAATGAGGTTGCAAAACTCACGCACGTGACAATCTTATTTCTTACAGAAAAGTAAATTCCACTGGCTTTATTGTTTTTTCTTAGGCCATGATAGGCTCATCAACAAACAACAAATTATTTACGCAACCATAAATGCGCACGTGCGTGTGTCGAGAGTATAGACTGACGACCGCAGATGATGAATAAAAATTAAAAAGGATTCACCTATAAATGAAACCAAAAATAATACTGGATTGCAAGTATTATTTACGGCCCAGTTCGGACTGAGGGCGACTTAGGTACAAAGACGTTTTGCTTGCACATGAAGATGGATTTTCAAATTACCTGTCCTCTTTAAACACTCCCCAACAAAATTTCATATACTGTATCTTTACACTCTCTTTACACGTCTCCTAAAGAAAGGCACAGATACGAATATTTCCCACAATTTCGTATGCTACTATTTCCCACACTTTTATTTCTATGGTCCTCCTCTTCTTCTGCTATATATATATATATATATATATATATATATATATATATATATATATATATATATATATATATATATATATACATATGAATGGACTTATAAGATTTACACCATTTCTATTTTAATAACAAAATTAAATTACAATGTTGTTAATTCCATCGTAAAATAGATAAATCTTGCAATTACGAAACCTACTGACTCCATAGAATCCTCGTTCCTGTTAGTAATGAACTTTGTTGAAATACCTACGTACCTGGTACGGAGAGAGAGAGAGAGAGAGAGAGAGAGAGAGAGAGAGAGAGAGAGAGAGAGAGAGAGATGTATTTGCAGCATCCAAGGCCTTTCCTTGGTTTCCATGGCAACCTGAGCCGGGTAAACGCTCTCTACAGCGGTGCTACCGAGGCAGATAAAATTATTACAGCGCAGCTTGGATTTTAAGTCTTACTACTAAATCCCAAATTGACCAGTTACTAAAATAAAACCGCCGGAAATAATGCGAGACAAGCTTCCTAAGACGGCGCTTCCTGTAATGATAATTGCCCTCTTCTTCTATGAAAACAACAGCATTAATTGGATCTCGCGCCATAGCATAGTCGTCAAAGTACATCCGTCAACCTCAACCTTTAGCTCTTTGCATGTCATGTACCCTATCGCCTTTGCTCGTAAAGGTCCGTGAGTGGGGGACCCCATCACAGGGGACCCTGCGATGAAGGCATGGGGTCTTGTTAGGGAATGTAGAGGGTGACGGGAAGGCTATAAAATGAGAGGAGGAAAAACGGGAGGGTATGGAGGAAAAGGGGTGGGGGGTGGTGAGGGGTTGGTGACGTTGCCCTGCTTGTGTCTATGTGGCGCTGACATGGAGGTACTCGAGAGGGGGATGTGAATAGGCTGGGAAACGGAAGGGAAAAACCTGGGGGGGAAGGGAGAAATAGGGGAACGGCGGTGAGAGAACGGGAGAGGATCGGTGAAAGACTTGAGGAGTTGCTGGGAAAGCGGGAGGAAGAGGAGGAGGGTTGAAATGGGGCTAAATATTGTTTGTAAGAGAAATATTGAGTAGAGAGAGACCACGGCGACTGTGCAAGGAGTGCACGTAACTCTTTTCACTATCTGTCCGCTGCGTAGTATTTATGTTTTCACCTCTTTCAACGTCATAAATAAGAAAGTGTTGCATCAGCGAATCTTTCACAATGCAAGTTTTCTTGCATTTTTCTCACAGCGTTTGACTACCGTTTAAATCTGATTGAATGATGAACCCAAGTTCTCAAAAAGTCTTTGAGTTTAGTTTCACGGTTTCAGACTTCCAATTCTATTTTTTCATTCTCAGTTAGGGCTGTAATTCTTAAACACTTTAGATGATTCATTGAGCAAAAGTAAGATAATCTTCCTTACCTGCTTCCAAGATCCCTCAAATGACGGACTAACTTCGGCGCCTATCTTCTCTGCAAGTGCCATGTTACTTTGAGGCCTGTCTCCCCCTTTGTAATGTCATGTGTTTGCATTAATTACTGTTATTAACCATGAGAGACCTCCAGGTCTCTTAAGAACTTGGCACATAGATAGCTAGATAATCTGTACAAAATAATTAATAAACACTTTAAATATCATGGAGTGAAGGTGAGGTATATCCAGTAAAAAGCTAATAAATTAAAAGGAAACT
>NC_089795.1:70762662-70802662 GCF_040412425.1 Macrobrachium rosenbergii
GCGGGGGACCTTGCGAAGCAAAGAAACTGAGTTCAAGGACTTGGTTCGAATTCGTGCGTGAAACCATTTTTCATCATGTAAGCACAGATGACTTCACCTCTCAAAAAAGAAAATAAAGAAAACATTTACTGATACTCTACACCTTGTGCGTGACGTCACGGCTTTCCTCAGCCGAGCCCGGAACTTAGTTTTTCTCTTTCCTTGAACGTCATCATATTTCTCGGAGCCAGGTTTAACCCACTGGAGGACATCGCCGTCGTAAGCCAATGATTTACTTTTCAGTCAGTTGGAGATCCTGCAAACTTTGCAACTGACAGTAAAAATTTCAACTTTACGACTGCAGACAAATAAGCAGGTATTGACTCCCAAGCTATTCCCATTTACTCTGAAAGAAGCGAGATGCCGATATATCATCCCGTCGCTCTTAGGAGACACGTTTGCCTCTTACTATCAACTTAGTTTGTGAGAATGACGCCACTGGTTTTGACCTGTCTTAATACTTATACCACAAGGGGTCTGAAGCTCGACACTAATTTTATGTTTGTTACTTCAATTATTGGTCTCGAAGAGTGTGATTTGAATATGCTAACGTTTACACAGTACATACGTACACACACACACACACACACACACACACACACACACATATATATATATATATATATATATATATATATATATATATATATATATATATATATATATATATATGTGTGTGTGTGTGTATATATTGTGTATAATGCCTATATAATATGTATGCATGTGTGTATTGTGTTGTGTGCAGACCAATCCAAATTCATCATCAACACAAACATGAAATACCGTAAGGTATCTGTCAAGACTACAATGTTTAATAGGGAAACATCAGTCGTACTCTTGTCATATACTTTTATAATTCAAATTAACCGTTAACGTAAAAGTGAGGCGACTAAAATATCTTACAGGACTCGAGCGTTTAATAGGAAGACCTGAGTCGGTCCTCTGTGATATATTTACCACCTAATGTATTGCATAATCCACAGTGGGGTGGTTGCATAAGGCCGACCGCTGTCGGTTCTAAGTAAAAATTTGCGCGAGCGCGGTACGGCCAAACTCATGTGACGTCATCTTCCAAGAGTATGTTCTCACTGCAGGTGATTGGTAAATACACTATGACGTTATTCTCTACGCTCATTCCAAAGAAGCTGACTGGCCAAAAGGATCCTTCAGTCATCTCTCTTGGGGAAAATGCAGCATTGCCATTGGCCAATTTGAGCGAGCGAGGACGTTAATCCCTTACTTCGTATTTCAAACCACCAAAATGTGTTTCTGTGCGCTGGAAGAAAGACTTGTTTCATATTAACGTTGCGTAAACCGAGTTTACCTGCGACATTAAAAACGGAATGCACCTGCACACAGAAGGCAATGTCGCATTAGAAAAAAACGATCATAAAAAGAAGAGTTTCTTATCATTCTCGAAAAAGCCATAGACCACTGAACAAAGAGAATCGGAGTTACGCGCAGTACCTTATTTGCACCTTACTAATCCCCGAATTCCTCAGGTATACAAGAGCGAGTTCCCAAGCCCACCTGTTCACCAGGGTGGACTACGTAACTTCGCCGAGAGGGTTCGATGACCACCGTAAGAGCGGTCTCGTAACACCCCGTGTGTTTAAAGGACTATTATGCAACGCTGCGAATGTCTGTGATCACCCTTACTGTCTTGAATAATGGAGTTTTGGGCGGGTATCTCGTGGCTGGTGCTGGGTTTCTCTGGAAACATGATCTCAGTGCAAAAGTTGGAAATGCGCCCGTGCATTTCTAGTGGCTTTCGGTTGGATTCCGTAAAAAGAAGCTTCGCAAAATCATTCCCCGCTGTAAAAAGAGGAGCTGATTTGAGAAAGTTTATAATATTGTCAAAACCGCTAAGAAATAAACAATTTCTAGTATAAGATTTATCAAATGAAAAAATGCAAGACAACGCCCCCTGATAAAGAGGTTTGGCGACTAACTTACTATACTATACACCGGTTTCACAACAATAAATCTCAAGGGAATAAAAAAAGGACTGTTTACGAAAAACATAAATTATCCAGCAAAAGCAATGCAAATGAGAACATTATTTTTGTTAATCGCTGACCAAGATAAATCTGTGAAAAAAGTTACATCTCTTCTTATGAGATTGCGTAAGAAGTGTTGATCTGAAGTACGCTTAAATGGGATTTCTGTTTTCTTTGTATCTTTTCTACATGTAAACTGAAAAAAAGGACGTTACGATGCAGTGTGTGATGTGCTGTGTGTGTGTGTGTGTGTGTGTAACATGGCTCAATTTGCCAAGACTATCGACGTAAACATTTAAAAGTTGGTGAAAATCGATATTATCAAGCAAGGTTGTTCAAAACTTATTATTACCCTATCTTCTTCAAATGCTACTCATGAACAGCATGAAAAAAATAATTAATACATGATACAGCAGTCATGTATTTTCATATTAATCACTTTGTATGTGCGCGGCGTCTATCTGTACTTAGAATGAATTATTACACTAGTTACGACGAAAATGCCGACGGGTTTCAATAAATGTCGGACGCTGAAACAAAAATGAGGATATTGAAAAAGCCTTTCTCCTTATACCTGGATAGACCTTTCTACCCCCAGGAAATAATTTACTCTCTAACTCTGATGCATTTTAAATATTATCCCCGTGTGTTCTTCAGCAGATAGCCCACGGTAAACTGGTGGGCAAAAGCTTGAGTACTCCTGAATTTCTTATCGCAGATCTTAGCTTTAATTTTTTGCATTACCGTTCAGGTAACTCACTGTCCGTGTTTCATAAAATTATTCATAATTCTGACCATCCTTTGCAATAATGTCATGCACCCAGCGGTACTAAATACGCAGTTTCCTCGTTGGGCGAGTCGGCCGAGTTCGAGTCTCCGACTGCTAATGAGGAATTAGAGGAATTTATTTCTGGTGATAGAAATTCATTTCTCGGTATAAGGTGGTTCGGATTCCACAATAAGCTGTAAGTCCCGTTGCTAGGTAACCAATTGGTTCTTAGTCACGTAAAATACATCTACTCCTTCGGGCCAGCCCTAGGAGAGCTGTTAATCTGGTAAAACTAAGATATACTTAACTTTTTAGGCTATTTCTCGTGTGAGGTTCAATGCCGCGTGATGTTCATGACATTTTAAATCAGCTGAGACGAAATTATGAATTGGTCTTTCTAATCATATAGTTGAACCATTCGGAAATATGAAGTTAAACATGAGTACAATTAATTTTTAGGTGAGCAGGCTCACATGGCTTTCATTTCAATGTTCAGTGGTTCAATCTAGCTTCTATTTTTATTTCTCCAACATAGTTATACTTTACTTCTGTAATTATTTTGCCTTATTTGGTTGTTTTTTTCTACTGTAGCCATATATAAATTACACACACACACACACACACACACACACACACACACATATATATATATATATATATATTCGTTATCTTCTGCAGCCGTACAAGGTCTTGGTAGGAGAAGTGCGGCAATATTATCGTCATGAATCGTAACCAGTATATGGAACCATAATTACACCAACCAGCGTTTACCCACATACCTCTGATTACACTCACCATTGTTTACCTACATGTTAAACAAATGTAACATGTGCAGGAGTGTGGTAGAAGTACAACTTTATGTATGCATGAAGTTAATAATAGTAATTTTTCCCCTACCGTTACATGCTATAATTTTGATTTTATCACTTGATAGTTCAATAATGTAAAATACTTGTAAACAATTCCAGTTATATACATTATTACTCGCACGCACACACATGAACAAGGAATGGCATATTGCTGTGAATCTCGTCCCAGAAGGTCTGTTGAGAACCGGAAGATTAACACCATCGTGTGCCACCCCCTGCAAATTGAAAAAGCTGCATATGTGTATAAGTGTGTGTGAAAAAAGCTGCATATGTGCATAAGTGTATGTGTGTCTGTGTGTGTGTATATATATATATATATATATATATATATATATATATATATATATATATATATATATATATATATATATATATATATATATATATATATATATATAGCTTTCAGGCGTGGATGAATCCCTTGTGTAGAAAACTTCAGTAAAATTCTGAGCCCCTTACAGGCAGTGTGTCACTCACCTCTGTTTGCCAGCATTCTCTCGCAACCTTGATATCTTACAACGTTTTTTTTTCAAACAGCTCTTTCATGGCATCTATCCAGCACTTCTTAAGACTTCTCTTCTCCCTCGTACCACACCTGAAATATACCCTTTTCACGAATCTATCTCCTCTTTCTGTATGACCAAACCATCTTGTCGACTTCTTTTCTTTCTCCATGATCACACCATTTCTAAACTCACTGACCCATCGTGTCATCTAAGCATCTCCACATTTCTTATCCGTTAAGTTCTTCTAGGGGTCATATTACGCAAACAATTCATCTCTATACCTTTAACTCCTTTCTCTCACTCACATTCACCATCCAAACTCACTTCCAATAAGGAGTCAGGTCAAGTCTCCTTTCCTATAAGCTCTAGGTCTCTTCCCGGTCATCTGCACACTCTGAGATCTTATTTGCTTCACTTATTCTGCGACTCGCGTCTTCTCTCAACATACCATCATTCATTAGATTTATTTCTAAATACATATACAAATCAACTGCTTCCATTCTTACACCACCCACGAAACATTCATTGCTACATCCTCATGGGTTCCATTTACCTTCACAACCTCAGTAGTTATTACATTTACTCTCAACTTTCTCCTCTTGCAAACAGTTTCAAACGTTTTAATAGTTTCAGTAATTTCTATTCACTATTTCAAATCAGTAATGTACCAACCACCATAAACCTCAGTCATTCCTCACTCATTCATAACTACTTCCTTATTCGGCAACTTTAAACCCTGCATTTAATTTTCTTTCTTCGAGTTCTCACTTTAATCTATTCATAACAATATTTAGCAACCATGGAGACATAACCTACTGATATCTCAGACATCACTTCCTAAACTAGTTACTCTTAAGTTTCCATATTCTAACACGCTGTTTTTGCTCTCAACAACTTATCTTCTTCAATATACATACTTAGCACCCTCCACCTTCCCTTTTATCTGTTCTATAGTGTGTGTGTGTGTGTGTGTGTACGTGTGCGTGTGTGTGTGTGTGTGTAAATCAGAAAAAAAGAGATTATATTCAATTATTTTATTAAGGGTGATACTTCACGAAACTAAACAAAATTAAACTAATGTGAATGCTTTAAAATGACGCTGATTCTTAACGATCAAGCTGTCTTGCAGCTCTAAGGGCTTTAGTTTATGGTCTAGCTTTAATTTTGGTTTTCTGAAGAAAGAAAATAAAATGGCATCGCTTACATTAAATTTTACCGGGTAAAATTATTTAAAGACAGAATGGAAGCTGCATACCTGGATATGCCAAATATCACAACTGATGGCCAAAAGACTTGCTTTCTACGATGAAAAATTCCCAAAATACATAATGTCAGAAAATTACTAGGAATTGTAATAATCTATATTTTAAAATATTAACTTTCTAAGTACATATTTTCATTTCATATCGTTTTTCTTAATTGTTCCATTAAAGATTTTTCTTATTCCGGTAATCACGCCTTCTGCTATTTATTTAACTGGTTCAAATGCTTTACTAATCATTAAAACATTTTCTCCCTAAGCTTTTAGACGGTTCCTGTGGTTTTCATCACTACAGTTAATGTTTTTCCTGTCAACATTTGTTTAGTTACATAACTGGGACAGACAGTCGACCTACAAAAACGCGGCCCATTAGTACATAATGTATTCCAATGTGTGCGAGTGTAAGAGTCTTCCCTCTTCCGTATGATACTTTTTTTATTAGGGTCTTTATTTTTTTTTTATATACAATAGATATTCTGAGGCATGCGAAGAGTAAAAAATCCATTTCCAAAGAAAGAAAAACAATAAAAATAAAATCGTTCCAGTTTGGGAAAATATTTTTTGGTGATTTGTTCACATGCCGTAAATTCGTAAATATATATACACTGTCAAACTATGACAAAGCTGTCTCTTTTAAAGAACACTGACTGTTTCCCACCGGGGTTGCGCCGTCCGTATGTAACAGACCGTACGCTAACTTGGAGAGAACTGGCAACGGTAGACTGATACGTGAATTCATAGAATAATTTACAAAATAAATATATATTATTATTTCTCGTTCATTTAAGATCCCCTCACTGTCTACACACACACACACACACACACACACACACACACACACATATATATATATATATATATATATATATATATATATATATATATATATATATATATATATATATATAGCATAATCATTAATATGAACAATATCATTATGACGGGAAGAATCGCACTCGGAAGCTAGACTGCCAGCGAGCCAGCCAGTCTGTCAGGCATGTGGGTAATGGTGTTGTGAGGTCATTTACAAAACGTTTCTTGCTTGATTTGTCGTCGCAGTTGCGCTTCCATTAGGCATTCGATTGATTTCTCGAATTAGATGGATCAAGTGCCTTGATCCACATATCTGTCGTAAGGATCATATACCCTTTACGCAACAAATAGTTACGTAACTACCTCCGGTGTTATGCAACTGGTAAGAAAAGCCAGCAAACTCTTTTGGATGAATATGTCAACCCTCGAGAGCTTACATAATTACAAGAGAAAGCATTATTTGATATCCACGAGTAAATAAAAAGAATAATTTATACGTCTCTTTTAAGCATTACGTCAGGTCGTTAATATGTAAATTGTCGAGGTCGAATATTACTGGAAAAATACCGAAGCCTCCAATATTCTGTTACAGTGTTACGAAAGGAATTACGTACCATACCTGCTCTTTGCTTAATAACAAGAAAATCTGAAATACTAGTCTAGGGTTCGTTTCTTCTGCTCAAATATGGCGAGTTCATGTGAGATTTAAAATACATCTCAACACTTTTTGGATGTTTACTTTGTTCATACATATATACATAAATTATATATATACATATATATATATATATATATATATATATATATATATATATATATATATTATATATATATATATATAATCCTCACACACATACACACACATATATATATATATACGTGTGTGTGAGAGAGAGAGAGAGAGATGAATTTTTGTCACATATGCGTTATAATTATTATATTCACGAATATTAAGCCATAAATATCGTTTAATATCCAACTCACACTCACTATACCTTAGGAGTAACTTACACTTAATGAGAATTATACATGATAAGTGCTTCGTCCCTGGCGGGAATCTGCCGCGGATGAAGCACTATTCATTTATAATTCCCATCACGTGTAAGTTACTCCTAAAGTATAGTGAACTGTATATCAAAAGATATTTTTGGCTTAATATTCGGGAATGTATACACATACACACACATATCTATCCATCTATCTGTCTATCTATCTATACATATATATATTTATATATGTACTCGTAACAGTTGTTGTCTCGCGTGAGAATCGCATTCGGTGTATATGAAAATCGCCGTCTTGATTACCCGCTCAGACTAACTTGTAAAATATACCAAATATTGTTAATGGTGATGATAAATGATTGGTATTTCCACACAAATCTCTCTCTCTCTTATTCCCAGTACAGCTTTCCGATTTGCTGTACGTGTTTAATAAAGGCAAAATGAATTTACGAAGTAACGGGAAACACGTCGTCAACAATCTTATCTCTAATTGATACTCCCAATTACGCAGCTTACCGATTCTTATGATCGATAATAAGTTTCTTTTTTTTCAAGTCTTGCCATATACTTAGTAAACCCAAGAGAGAGTGGGTTTAGTAGCAGAACTTGGTATATAATCTGTAGAAAGTTCGGCATTTTAGAAAAATGACATCAAAACTAAAAGATTTAACATATTCAAAATAAAATATTTCAACATTTTCATGAAGATTCGAGTCTCTTTTTCGATTTCGTTGTTATCTACATCCGAACATCGGATTGAGAGCATTTACTATTTATTACAAACAACCTTTGACTTCTTACACATTATGTAGCAGATCTGCGAATGCATCAGATCTACAATTGCAACAATCTATATTTGCAACCTTTAACGACTGCCCACATTTAAACGGTATAACCTTCATCTATCAATCATATTATTTGATCTTATACTACCATTTTTTAATAAAACTGGTCGTTGTCTTCAGTTTAATCAGTTATAAGAGCTCTTCCTACTTTTATTTCGATACTGATATTTCTGTATTTGTACGACACATGTTTTATACATAGTTTAGTTTAATATGAGAACACCATTGATGTTATTCGAGGTAATTACGTTAGAAGATATATATATATATATATATATATATATATATATATATATATATATATATATATATATATATATATATATATATATATACATATATACTGCTTACATAAATCTTCAAAGAACGGGGTTGTTTCCAAGGGAAGGAGAAAAGAACCACAAATGGATGACGTACTTAGGTAAAAAAAAAAATTCGCTTGCAGCAAGATGTATCTGCAATGTATCATATAAGCTTCAGAGATTACTGTTTTGCTGTTATTTGATCTTGATTTAGCAGGTTACGAATATAGTGAACACGTTTCTCTATTAATGTCTGCTTGTGCTTTTCGCCACAATTTTCACCATACAATTTGCAGACATTAAAGGGCTTGAGTCAAGGATATGCCACTTGGATTTTCGGGGTCATAAAGCTTCGGCTGTGGGGAAAAATCGATGAAGTCGAGCAATGACACCCAGGTCATAAAATTGTGAAGGTGATCGGAACCAACGCAGCAGAAGTTTTCGCTGTGCCGAAATATTTGAATAAATTTTGCTGGCCTTGCGCCAGGAATCACTCCATTAAGTGTTTGACTGTAATATGGATTATGCATTCTTTTAGAAAAGGCTAACGAAAATCTGTCGTGATTTTACATTGTGACCTTCATCTAGAATCGCTAGCAGTCATTAATATTTTACTCGTTATTATAGAGAAAGCCAATGCCACTGACCAACCCACTCGAAATTCCTTAGCAGACAGTGTTCGCATCAAGACGAGAAGGGACCTGAACAAGGAAATTTCCAGAGCACACCTTCACAGGCGAGTCTTGGGCCAAACATCGCCCAATCACAATCTGGTGAATTGGAAGTTCTGCGACAAAAGGATGTGTAAACGTCTATTTCCGCTGAGCTATACTTCATCTACATCCACATCATTATCGTATCAGTGTCTCGAGTTCACCCGCAGACTTACTCTGAAAGACGTTGGGTTAGGTCACGTTGCACTTAAACCTCCATGCCAGTCAAGTCTGCGTCATAAAAATGATATCAGCATTACTGGCATTTCTTTTGTGCTGGTGAAACGAGTGCTAATGACACCATAACGTTACCATTAACTGTAGCATGAAATACTCATAGAATATTTATGAAGGGACTGATGACTTTTATAATAGCAATCACTGCATTTTTAACTGCACATCCCCACAAGACTTTATAATTACCCCGACCAGCATTTAAAATCTCTCCATTTCATTGCACACAATTATGAAAATCATTTATTGAAATTTTCAACAATTATACCTGAAATTATCACGTTGCATACCCTATTGTGCATTATCTTTATCTGCTGAGAAAGAGAGGATAACTCCTTTGCAATGCAATGTTTCTTTTTTATATACCAGCATCGTGCTTCTTCTTCCTTTATTAAAAAAATAAATCGGCACATAAAAGAGAAAAATTTGGTATAAGGAAACGTTCCTTTTGCATCTGAAGGGAGGAGTCATATGCCATCATCATCCTAATCATCACCCTATCATCATATGCGCCTAACATATTATACCGGTCACCCTTACGAAGACGTTGCTCATAAGTCTCTTAGCTAAGCTTGCCATCACGACTCGTATCGATTACATTTTCTGTGCAACAGAAAGAAATCTTACAAAATCTCACACGACTGCAGCAGCCATACTTACCTTGAACAAAAGGAATTTTTACTTCATTTTATGCTTTTCTTATTTTACGAGGGGATTTATCCAACTTTCAAGTCAACTGAATAGTTCTAATTGCCACTAACGCTTGCCATAGTGTATTGAAAATGATCGCCTTTAAAAGTTTGTCTTCAATACAAACTGAAGTATTAAGAATGAGACTAGTACCTGAAAACAGAACCACGAATACAAGTCATCGTAATACACCAGTCAATGGTGTGTTTGTGAATCTTCACACCCGCCATGTAGCCAAAGTCACGCACGAGCTCATCTTTTCCCCGTTACAGCACAAAAAAGGAGTTATGGAGAACGTATAGATGGCAGCATTTGCACCTGATGCCTCTGTGAAAGGGTATATTTAACCTATTGCTAAACATTAGTATCTTTAACCCTTTGGCTTCCTTCGGGATTTTTCTCTTCATTACTCTAAATTTCACAGAATGACATGAAAAGTCATACGGTTATACAGGATGTAATTTAGGAAGTTACGGTCATGCAAATGAAGTATCGTATATATTTATAACCGTTTGCGCCAATATATCGAACTTAGCCTTGAAAAATCTCATTTATCGAGGTATACCCTTACTACAAAGATGTGAATAAACAAAACTGAAATGAAATTTCATTAGGCTGTGTTTTAGAAACTGTAAGAAATGACAGTGATCATGAGAGTTACAATTCTACGAAATTTTGAAATTACTGACTGCATGAGTCCATCCAGCAAGCAAAAATAGTCAGGAATAGTCAAGCCTTGTTAAAAACAGATCTTGACTACACTCCATCAGAATGAGTCCTGAAATATGTCGAATCCGGAAAACCTACGGGAAAAAATTCACTCCTTGGTAACATCTTGACTTCGCTCCATGACAATCCTTATGTAATAAAGACTTATAATAAATATTCAGCTCAATATCTCTAAACTATTTATTTTATTTATGCATGGGGTGGGGGAAGGAAGTAGTTTTTTCTTCGTTTATTTTTACTTATGGAGATCCAGCGCCATCATCCTGCGAGTTTAATAAGCCGGAAAATTATAAAACATTTGTGAAAGATAACTTTAAAATGATGGCGAACACCAGTGTAAACATAAATAGAAACGAGAAGGTAATGTTTACGGAACTGGTCTAGACCAGAGTATTGCTAACATTGTGAGAAGCTGATTGGCAACATCGTTGCTCTACTGAGTTTTTTTTTATAGCCTAAAACCTCTATATATATTTTTCTGGTTCCCATAAAATTCTGCCCTCGAAAAATATCATGCGTATCTCACAATAAGAGTAAAAAGTTTCGCAAGGCCGTACATCTAGCGCGGTTAACTCGTGTGTGTGTGTGTGTGTGTGTGTGTGTGTGTGTGTGTGTGTGTGTGTGTGTGTGTGTGTGTGTGTGTGTGTGCAATATCTTAAGCCACAAAAATTTAAAAAAGAAAAATCCGATCCATGATAGATTGGGGATAATTTGGTGCCTGTTAGACCTAAATATTTATTACGAATCTTGAAGGATATAGAAAGCCCAACACAGTGAATAGTCGAGAGGCTAATAAACCTTACGGTGTATCAAATAACGAACGCCCTTCTTACCTAACAGATATTATACAACACTCAACTCAGTAAATGTCTTAATTTTCTTCACGACTGTAATCATATCATTATCACTACCAATAAGCACATTTTTTAGTCGAATTCCATTTGCGGGTTTGTACTCACAGAGAGTTCTCTACACTCTTCTGTCTTGTGTACTTCCGCCATAATTCCCCGATGGCTGAGGTCTCTATGCATGTTTGCCCTATCTCCACGATATTGGGTGTCCCTTCTGTCTTCACCAACCTGTTTCCTTCCTTGACCCATTTCCTGACTGACTGCTGCTCCTCGTCGGTTCCACCACCTACCAAAACCGTCTCAATATTCGGGACCTGAGGTTGTCTCCAAGCCTCTAGACATCACACCTCTCACCAACATCCGTTTGTCATATGATTTCGTCAGCGCACTCAGTTCATGGACCTCAGCATTTCGCAGACACTTTTTCGACTCTTCCTTTTCCTTTGTATGTGCCCATGTCACCACTGAGTAGCGAAGCACAGGTCTTATACCAGCATCATACATTTTTGCAGTTGTCTCATATGATACCTTATTTACCAGTAGTCCAGAAATCATAAACTTTGGGATGGGCAATCCCCCACCCACTCTTTCGAAGGACGAAGGAAGTTATCCCTCTACTGGCTAAATAAACTCTCCTGAACCGTTTTGTGAGCTATTGCACGTACCACACAAAGTAAGTATACCTTAGTTTAACCAGACCACTGAGCTGATTAACAGCTCTCTAGGGCTAATGAAGGATTAGATTAATTTAATTTACGTGGCAAAGAACCAATTGGATTTTCTTAGCAAGGACCTACAGGTTGTGGAAGCCAGAACCACATTATAGCGAGAAATTAATTTCTATCACCAGAAATAAATTACTCTAATTCTTCATTGGCCGGCCGGAGAGTCGAACCCAGGCCCAGCAGAGTACGTACCACACAAACGGGAAATACACAAAGGGGGACAGAAAGACAGACAGACATATAATATATATATATATATATATATATATATATATATATATATATATATATATATATATATATATATATATATATATATAAACAATAATGTATTGCTTATTTAACAGGAGAAATGCTGAATTTGATCTTTAATGAAATTAGTTGACGTAAGCTGTCAAGTTGTCAGCGCATGGAGAGTACATGAGAATATTTGCTGTTGTTTATGTCACTGAAACATGCATAGCTTAAGTTTCCGTTGTCACTGAAAAATATAGCCGTAAGATTCAGTCATTTTTTTTAGACGTTGCTGAAAACAGAAATACAGCCGTTATTTAATCAAAGCATTGAATTACATAATGCTCTATGTCTATAATGAGGCAGCCACTTATGTTCATGTAAAAGCTGACATCAAACAAAATTATTCACATCATATAATTTTGCGCTGTAAAGAACCCAAAATTCAATTGGAAATGTTTTAAAGGAATACTTATTATTTTTTTTTTCCGAAGGAAACGAGTACATTGTTTAATAACAAGAACCAAACGTTTGTTCTCTATCGCTAACAAGAAGATACCCTCAACTTATTTTACCATTCCTCTTAATAAAGAAGAGCTCAAAGGTACTGATAATATTTCCCACAGACAACAACAAGCTTAATAACAACTAAAATATTTGCAAACGTAAAAAGACTGGAGGAAGTACCATGAATAAGACCGACGGGAATGACGCATGTCCTTTGAAGATAATACATAATTGCAAGACTAAACTATACTGTGACGTCACATCCTACTAACTGTCTTGACGTACCTCCAACGCTACAGATTCTTAAAGAAAGAAGCAGCGTGACGCGGCTGCCAAACCAATCGCATCTACGAACTTGAGCATTTGACACATTCCTATTTGCCTAAAGGAACAGGAACTCGTTACGTTCCCCAGAAAGGGGAGAGTCAAGCTTCCGTTAATATTCGCGTTAAGGAAAAAGAAGAACATACGTTCGCTTCCTGTTACTACAGAACGGCCTCATTACCCTCGGAAAAAAACAAGAAAAAAAATTATTAAATTAAAAAATTTGACATGACATTCTCGGTTCTTTCATTACAATGCCAAATTAGTTAATGTGGATAACTGAAGGAAGCCTACATTTATACGAAATTCAGTGGCTGCTGCACTGTAAGCGTGAATCATTATGTAATTCAATGTTTTATTTAAATTAGCAGCTCTGTTTCTGTTTTCAGCAACATCTGCAAAAATTACTGAAACTTACTACTATATTTTTCAGTGACAACTGACTTAAGAAAAACAAGAAAAACAAAAACAACGGCAACTAACAACTGTTTACTACTGTCAAGGTTTAAAAACATTTGCACATCTTGTTCCCATTCATGCACTAAAAAATTCTAAGAACTTATTTCATTAAAGATCAAATTCAACATTTTTCCCGTAAAATAAATAATATAATACTGCTATGGCGATTTTATGTTAATAATATCAGTGTTTTACGAGACTAGTATACTCTTTCCAGGTTAAATTTACCATTTCATAAATATGCATTTACATATATACAAATATATACATATACATATACATATATATATATATATATATATATATATATATATATATATATATATATATATATATATATATATATATATATATATATATACTTTCTATATATATATATATATATATATGTGTGTGTATATATGTGTGTGTGTGTGTGTGTGTGTGTGTGTGTGTGTGTGTGTGTGTGTAAACGTCCCTTTTATAAGACTTTTTAATTTAACTCGAATTCTTAAAAATAAAGATTTGTACTGGAGAGAGAACGCAATCCTTATGAAATACCCAACACATACAGCGAGAAGTAGGAGCACGACGAAAAAGAATCAAATATTTCTGTTTGTGTGATAAATGTAAATATCCTCAAACAATGATACGAATGTGATGTTTATAATGGAGTAAAGCCTTATTTTGCGCGAATGTTTTCTTTCATATCAGAAAAAAAAATTCCCAAGCGCACTACGGTAATTGCAAATAAGAACTAAGGAGATGGTGTAGGATGTAGGTCTTTCTATTTCTGTGTGGTTAATATAATAATTCAGACAAAAATCCGCTACATACAAAACAAAGCATGGTAGCAAACATTACAGATTGTTCAAGGAGTTTATACAAATAGAGAACAATAAAGCAGACCTAACGTAAAAAAGTTATATAACTACAGAGGTCCCGATCACTGAAATCGGAGAATTACTAATCAGCATCAACAATATCTAAACAAATCGCACAAATGACCAACGCACAGTTTTTCAAGATTTCCGGAAAGCTTTCTTTAAGAACTGCCGGTGCCAAGTCATCTTTTGAGGAATCCACTTAAGAATGCTTGACTACGTGACCCATGGTTCCTTTCGGCACACTAATCGGAAGTGGACTCGTTCGCGAAGGAACTGACCTTCCACGTCAGAGGGCCGAGGAAGTGTCATCACACAACGGATGTGTTACTCGTAAAAGATGATTAGAGGGTGTCACTCTTACATCTTAAGGAAGAAGCTCAGCCAGCGATAGCCACATCCGGAGGAGCTATCAAAAACGACACTGTTACATAAATTTCCCCCCTCGACTGCTGGGAGCGAAGGTACTCTGACGTCACTAGAAACGGGCTTGGTGCGCTTGCATGATTTTAAAAGTTCGTCTTGATGATCTAAGTGATTTTAAACTGCTCCCGGAGATACAGTCCCTTGCAGAAGGGGGACAATGAATGACTTGGGTCCTATAACTCATGGAAGATCCGTAAATGACGTTAGTGATAGTGAATGTGTGTAAAAGAGAGAGAGAGAGAGAGAGAGAGAGAGAGAGAGAGAGAGAGAGAGAGAGAGAGAGAGAGAGAGAGTCACTGGGTTTCAAAGCATTTACATAGGTGAAGCCATTCGGTACGTTGCTGTTGCCAAGCGGGTTCTAGAGGAGAATTGTTTCACCACTAGGGTCTCGAGGGTTCAGGCAATAAAAAGAGTGACTTTGGTTAAAAAATTCACTAGATTTATTTCTATACATGCGGTACGCAATTACTACACTATTCATTCAAGTCCAAAAACTTGCAGAATATTGCAATTTATACCCATTGTTATAAGTGCATTTCGATTCATTCATTCTGTGTGTGTGCTTGTGTGTATATACACACACATATAATATATATATATATAATATATATATATATATATATATATATATATATATATATATATAATATATATATATATATATATATATATATATATATATATATATATAAAAAATGTGTGTTACATTCTTCACTATGACGTTTTCCAAACGAACGGAACTGTGTATCGCAAATGGGATCAAATGAATTTGTCATTGATAAGGAGAAAGCACCCTTAAATCTCCATTGCCTGCTGTCGATGCAAACAATAAAGTGTTTGCAATTATGAAAACAGGAAACGTCAAGCAAACCTAAACGAAAATAGGTGAATGATGTCATGATATATTGTTTTGCAAGACGCTGATGCCAACAACGCTCGATTCTGCCTATATCAGCATCAGTTGCAGGTCTATTGTGACTACGCTTTGCTCGCGACCGCATCCTGTTTTTATATGAAAATTATAGATAAGCAAAATGATATCCGCGTTTTCATATACTACAATAAAGAAAAAGAAACAGCAATTTCTCAATTTTCAAAACCACGATGAAACCCTATCTCGGAGAGAGAGAGAGAGAGAGAGAGAGAGAGAGAGAGAGAGAGAGAGAGAGAGAGAGAGAGAGAGAGAGAGAATCTGGAAAATGAGATATTCCCATATAATTTTGTGAGAGAGAGAGAGAGAGAGAGAGAGAGAGAGAGAGAGAGAGAGAGAGAGAGAGAGAGAGAGAGAGAGACTCTCGAAATGGAGATACAGTATTCCCATACAGAATGCATGCAACCAAGAAATGACTGTTGGCTAAAGGCGCACACAATAGCTGCCATTCCGTACTCTGTGACTTGTAAATGGCAACGGACTTCATGTGAAGTTACTCACAGGGAAATATGTATCTTGCTGCTTACCCCACAACATTCAGAAGCTGATAGAGATTTCAGGGCTATGTTCTTTTTTACTTTCATGAGCATAACGGAAACTTCAGGACTGAAGAGTTATTACAACAGGAATTTCGAGGTATGTGAGTTAAAAAGCGAGAAAAATGATAAAGGTTCAACTATGGCTTCACTGAATATTTAGACATATCGATTTGCTTTTATTTTTGCAAACATTTTATTTTTATACGGCATACAATTAAAGGCAAAATTACAAGAGCGAGAGAGTCAGTCACATATTGTGAGGAGTTTTATTGCATTTTTATTGCATTTCATAGTTCACCTTTTAAAATGACAACTGCACTACAAAACAAACTACTTGAACATAAACAAAATAATGATATCAACATCATGCCAGCGAAGAGTAAACAATCCGTTTGTGATTTCCCCAGCAGTCTCTAACGCCTGAGCAAACCCACAACAGAAGACCAGTTTCGCTGGAGTTGTTGCCGAGAGGACCCGGTAAATTGAGCATTAACGATTAAAATCTAGTCATTTAAATGACCTCCCAATGCAAAAACCAACAAGATTGAAGGTTATCACTTCCAGGCATAAAGGCCCGGATGCTTACGTGAAGGCTTAACCTTCCAGGAATCGGCAGACTCGATCTTTAGGAAAAGTTGTCGGCTGAGATCCTTCTTTCGTTTATATAAAAAAAAACAGATATACATATGTATATATGTATATATATGTGTGTGTTTGTGTGTAATTTCACCATACGCTAGCTCCATGCCTTTTCCATCAAGGTTCTGACTCTCCACAACTGACTAGCTACTAGATATTTAATCCCGCGCACTGCTTAAGTTAAAAGCAGTAAAACGTTTCGTCTCGCAAGGGACTCGAACACTAAACCACTCTCGCTGGTGAGGCGGACTTATATGGAGCCTTATATATATTTCCTATAAACCATTTGCCTCGACGTCCCGTGTTACTGTGTTTCTTTGTGTGGATTTTTTTTTTCGAGACTAAAACTGACGGTCAAACTGTGGATTTGGTTTTAAATAAAAAAAGTCTTAATCCCACTATTCCAGAAAGAGATACATAAACTACAAAATAAACAATCAAGACAACACAGGTCAAACGACTGCTCCATAAACCCAGTTTCGTAAACATATATAAGACATATATGCAGACGCTCCAGACAAATCAATATTCATACTCACGAACACATCATGTAATATGTCTGTCCTACAATTCCTAATGTTTTGTAAAGAAATGAACGACAACCTAAGTGTTTCAAAATGGCTTGAGTCACGTTTACAAAGACGTAATTAACTGACTGACAAGGATGCAATACCCAATACACAGCCTAACAAAAAAAAGTCTTCAAATCTGTTTCTTGTAGTTAAGAAGTGGTGAAAGGAAATTAGACCGAAGGCTTCTACTGTTATGATTATGGTGAAATGTTACAAAGACAACCAGTGATTAATATTTCCCAATATTCTAAGTAAAATCACTACAAAAGTCTTCAATGGGTTCATTTTTTCGTCAAGAGAAGCTATCTGGAAATCTTTGATTTTATCACTATTAAATGCAATCCTTACTTTCAGGAGTATTAGTTTAGTTTAAAATTTCTGAAAGACCGGTACTTTGATCTCACTCAAAGTAAAGATTATTCCCTCATGTTATGAATTCCCAAAGTTTGTTATCTCTTGAGAAACCTGAGTGAAATTGTAATCACAACAACATGAAGTCTATCAGAGATGAATACACCTGTTTGACAAGGCATACGGTGGTGGATTTTTTTTTTTTCAGTCAGTGCCTCGATACTAACAGGAGAAATAAAAGACCAGCCCTGGTGAACGGCGATAAAATGAAAATTTCAGCACAAATTTCACTCCTTACGGGAAAAATACTTTTAATCACGCACACGCAAACACAAAAAGGGCAATTAATACAGAAACTGATTGCCGAGGTGACTCCGTGTTATAAAGACGAAATTCGCATTCAAATACATTAAAGTGTCTTCCCTGGCTTATTAAATTTTCGTGGACAGTATGATATCTTTTGTTTACATAACCTAATCGATCTATAGTGCCGTGATCCGCCGCGTTAATGCTAGACAGTGACACGTACAAACTAAAGTTCTCCCATGAAAGATTCTCACTGACATTCGTGTTAAATTTCGTTTACCTACGATTCGCCGATTCTCCATGCGAATACTAAAACATCAGACATTATCGTCCCACTAACTCTATTCATTGTTGAATAGCTATTCACCGGTAGGAGTCATCTTCCAGGAATACTAGAGTACTCTTCAGCGCCACCGTCAACCCCCCAACCTTCTCTCTCTCCCCCCCCCCAACCCCGCCCCGTCCGGTCTGCCAGGACGGTTCCGGATCTGCAGAGGAAAAGACTTTACCATGACGTAACAGTCGTCTTCCGGTCAGGCGAAGGGCCACGGACATATTCTGAATACAAGTTGTCCGTTGTAATATATTTGTTACTTAATGTAGCTCCTTTGGAGATCACAGACTAAATTTGTGCATTACATTTTGACGACAACAAGCAACAAATATCTAAATCGACATTTATCTCTAACTCGTAATCTCTCTCTCTCTCTCTCTCTCTCTCTCTCTCTCTCTCTCTCTCTCAATTCAAGCTCCGAACGAAATCAAAATCCGTGTATTTTATTTTCTCGAGAAACGACGTGTCCATCGGCAAGCTTACAAAAGTCACATCATACATTAAGTAAAGAAGATTATTCTTGTAACGCTTAAAATAAAATAATCGTGCTCCACGCAATATCCTGTCACCCCAAGGTTCATACCGTATTTCCCCTACTGGTGTGAATTTCCGGCCGTTCGTAAGGATGCTGGTGTATTTTTACATTCTTGAACAGTAGTGACCCCAGCCAACGTAGCAACGGGTTCTTTAAGGGGAGGCCCCAGAATATTTTTGCCGGCAAACGCAAGCAACCAACTTCCCTGTACTTCAACCACATTAACACCCAGTCTTCTTACCTAAGGCGATAATTTCCCCCAATGAAAAAACTCCCGTCGATGCAGCTAAACCATACTTTGTATCAGAAGTATAATACAAATATTTTTAATGTTAAATCTGTAAACAGATGCATCACAAACATTTCAAGATGCATTGTCAGCGAGTACGGTGTACAATGCGAGCTTGACAACATTACGCAATTCTAAGTTACATGACGTCACACCGACGTCACGGAGTAGCTCCGCCTCGCGCATGGCATTGGCCAAAAAACGTGATCGCGGGGCGGGGATTTGAGAAGGCGATATAGTGTATGAACCACTGAACCTGAGGTTCAGTCTTCAACCAGTGAACACTCAGTTTGTACCCGCCTCTGGCGTTGTGTAGACTTGTTTCAGTATTTTGAACATCGTAAAGTTGTTGTTCGCAGTAACATCAGCATCATTCTACTCCAAGCCTTGACAGGCTTCAACATCATTTAATTTTCTATTTAGTGGGTAAGTTCAGAGGTATTTTTCGAAGTTTGCTATGCACAGTGCAGCGCAATATGACTACGGAAGGTTGAAAAGTTTTCTTTTTGGTTTTGTTTCGTTAACTGGACTCGCTTGTGTTGTGAAATTCATATTAAATGAAGTTGTTAAAAAGTGATTTTCTTGTGTACGACATTAGGTTGCCGAGGAATTCTTGCATGCATGTTGGTTGGTCAGCGATTATCGTAACGTGACGTCGTGATTCAAATCTTTCGAGAGAGGCTGGCACTGTCGTGTTTGTATGGATGTCTTGAGATGCAGAAAGCGAAGAGAAAGCGGAGAAGACGACGGACGGAAGCGGCACTTCCAACGCTTCGCCAGAGGTTTACTTGATCCTCAAGTGCCACTTGCTGCCATGTTCGGGGCCAACGCTTCAATCAACCGAGGAACGAAAGCGGCGGCTCATGAACTCGAACCCATCTCCTTGGGAAAAGTTTCCTATCATTGCAAGGCAGCGAGGCTGATCGGAGCGTGACAAACCCGATTGAAGCTGCTACACGAACGCGTTTTAAAGTAGGTCAGTGACAGCTAAACGAGGTGGAAGAGTAGAGCAGCAGGAATAGCAACAACAAAAGCAGGAGGATCCAGTCGGTAGCAGCAGTTCGGCAGTGATTGAGAGTTGGTCAGGATTGGCTGAAGCATCGCATGGCACTGCCTTGATCTCTAATGATGATGATGATGATGATGGCTCTTTTACCTGTCTTCGAAAGCAGCGGAAGCCTTCAGTTTCTCTTCAGCTGATAAGGTGGTGGTGTGTCTGCTCCTGCTATGAACATATCCACCTCCGCAGGAATCTTTGCTGTTGGGACTTTGAGTTCCGTTAGGCAGTCATAGAACTTACGAGTGTTTGCAGTGACTATTCAGTGGACTTAGATGTATGTGTACTGTACTTCGTTGAATTTAATCGTGGATACGCTCAAGAAAGAGGACCAGACTGCAGTTTATAAGGAAATCAACGGGACATATTTGGTGTAGTGACAGTTACACTTTGCCATCGTATCACCTGAACCTACATAAGCCTTTGATCAGAAGGGACTTTGTCTTGAGCGATGATGCTAATCCTCTGATGCAACTGCCACCAAGTCTATAAACAGAACCAAAGGAAAACACCGTATATAAGCAATATATTTGTGCAGAATACGGCTGATCGCTGACACTGCCAACATGACTGCCATTATTCATAGAAGTAGTAAGTGTAAACGTCAATCGGATTAATGTTTGTCAACCTTCCGTAGCACAGTGGAATATGCACTTTGAATAATCTTAAGAAAACATTTACATATTGCTTCTCTGTTGTAACTGGCTACCAATTTTGGACACATCCAGCAGTGCGTTTTTTTTTTTCTTTATTTGCACTAATAACTCTTCTTGAATTTCGAAACTTGAATTTCCAGCGCGTACAAAATATTTTAAATCTCAGTACTTTGTGTTAATATTCTTGTCGCCTTGAAATTTTATCCATAAATATATGCCTATTACACTGTATTACCTACATTATTTAGGATTCGCGAAGTGGTGAAACCGCACAATTCAAAACGGCCGGTTCTGACTACGACGCTATGACTTACCTACAGAACTACAAAACTCTGCGGAATTCAATCGCCATATTCTAATACAACTTTTTTTTTTTAAATATATAATTTTATTTTTAAATATATAATTTTAATCTCTTATTAGATATATTGTGGATATGGTAACTTTACGAATGACCTTTATCTGCTCTCGTTCCTGTTTTACTTTTTAATGATTATTGCTGAAATTTTGTGATCCAGTACAGAACGTGGTAATTCAAAATTTACGTACGGTAACTAAATGTCCTAGCTTACATACCTATTTTACAAAAGTTAAAATAATAAATGGGGGAGGTATTTCAGAATGAAGAGGGGTCACTTGGTACAATGTGCTGTAAAGATAAAGTATTATCATTCAACGCAGCATCGGTTTTCAGCTTTTGTTTACCACCAATATAAAATTTGATACGTGTTTTGTATTGAATAAAGTTACAACAGAATAATAATACCTGAAATAGTAATATATATGTATAGAGGCATATATTTCACCCTTCATAAAAGTTGAAAACAGAATTCTGGGTTTTGTAACTGGGCTTATATGATTCCTACGCGTCCAAGCACTTAGTATGTACGTAATGAAAACGGTGGAAATTTCTCGTCAATGCTGGCAACATGCGAGAGCTGCGAGAATTTTGTTACGTCACCCACCCCATTGCCCTTAACTGCCTCCTCCCATTGCCAACTAACATCGTTCACTGCATGTGAACGAAAACGAACAAAATCTTTCGCTCAGACTCGCAGAGCAGTGCGATTTGGTAATCCAAGAATGTCGGGA
Source organism: Macrobrachium rosenbergii (assembly GCF_040412425.1). Classification (NCBI taxonomy): domain Eukaryota; kingdom Metazoa; phylum Arthropoda; class Malacostraca; order Decapoda; family Palaemonidae; genus Macrobrachium; species Macrobrachium rosenbergii. The sequence goes on from NC_089795.1 coordinate 70,785,127, forward strand.
AAAACATCAGAAGATCAATGATATTTTTATCTATTCAAGATGGCAATTAAGGTATGCTCTTAGGATTCAAAAAGATTGCTCCTTCTCATCCTCCCTTCCTTGGTTCAAAGCTGATCCATATTTAATCGTGATCGCTGGGATACACGTGAGTCGATCTGCACGTGTCTTCTATCGACCGATTTTCTCGGGTGAGAAGGAATCCCCCCTCCTCCTCTCTCTTCCCCACCTCCCTTCTCTCCCGCACCATAGTTTTCTGGGATGCCAAAAGACGTTCTCATATTTTTCACACGTTAATGTCGCTAAAACGATTCGGTTACACTTTCTGTGTTAAACCTGAAAGCTGAACGTGATGGCGAGGAAGCAGGGATAAGGTTATCTAAGCAAGCTACAATTTTCATCTTATTTCCTCTTAAACTCAGCAAATGCACCTGACGTTTTGTGCCTCGTAGCCCTTGTGGTATTGGGATTAATGGGGATTCCTTTTGAGTCTTGATAATGCGAATGTTTATGGGTAACTGCAACTGCGAAAGAAAAGGCGGTCTGCCTTCTAGTTTTTCTATATGAAAAAAGGACGTTAGCAAGCAAAGGGGTACATCTGTGTGTGTCTCAATTTGCCAAGACTGTTGGAGTAAATATCTAAAAAAAAAAATCAGTGGAAACCTTTTTTCACCAAGCAAGACTATTCGAATTCAATTAGTATTACCTCATCTTGTTTTACTTTAAATAATATTTACGAATAGCTGGTCACGTGTTTTCGCATTAATCCGTGTGTGTGTGTGTGTGTGTGTGTGTGTGTGTGTGTGTGTGTGTGTGTGTGTGTGTGTGTGCTTGAAACAGTCCGCGGTCGCGACGTCCTTGAATGCACTATTATAGTTGCGACGAAACTGCCGACGGCCTTCAATAAATGTCGGCACTATAAAACAAAATGAGGATTTTCAAAGGGACAGGCAACTTGAAATAAAAGTGAAAAACAAAGTAATATTCTCACAGTAAATCCTATTAGGAGACTTGGATGTTGATTGTAGGGTATGACACAGGAATTTATGCAACCGTTGAGGGGGAGAGGGGTAACTTGAGGTTATGTCATAACGTTTCTCTGGAGAGCAAGAGAAGAGAAGCCGAGGCCGAGGACTTGCGCACTCCCTCGAACCAGTCTGTTGCGTCATACCTCTCTAACGATTTTATCCCAACCGTTCGGGTTAATTCATTTTGTTTCGTCCACCTATCCTTCCTTCGCGTTTAATAAATGAAAACTATTCTTCAGAATTTCGATCAATTAACGCACGCTTAATGTCTCGCGAGTACCACGATATTTCTTTAAGTTGATTCAAATATAAGAGAGATTTTCCTGATGGGAAAACATAGTGAGGCGAGCTAAACGAAATCAGCAGATGACAGTGGTTTCGACGACAGCGTTCGTGCTGGTGGTAGTGTGAGCGAGTGCGACGAGTAGCATCAGGCAACAGCCCCACACTCACAGCACCAGCAGACGGATAGTCGGACCAGGGTCGGATAGAAAGGCAGCTCTGTAGCTTTGTGAGGTGTAAAGGAGCCTTAACTGAGATATTACGAAACAAACCTATCATCGTTGCCCAGCACGTAATCAAAGTAAGAAGTGCGAGAATATTTATTTAATGTTTACGGGAAGTTAGAATATTTATTTTTTTCATATGTGGAATTATGTAATGCGTTTGCGTAACGTGCGGCGAAGACGTTCTGTTTGAAATAGTGCTTGGATTGTGAAATAATTGCAATTAGTGAACGTTAATACATCCCGTGTCGCATCAAGTTGTTCCAGAGATAATATTTGAGCGGACATATTATATAAAATCATTTACACACCGGCCGCTACCATTTCTTCCCTAAAGAACCTGTGTTTTCTGATGGAATTATTAAGCCTTAGTTACTAATGATATGCATGAATGAGGGTGTGCGAACTAAATCCGTACCCAATTCACGTAAATCACTTTACACAGAGGCAGAAGAGGAGATGCGCGCAGCCTTCCGAACACATTCGTACCCAAGCCGTGTGCGCCCGTTTGTGCGTGTGAGAGTGGCTGTACATCTATGTGTATTCTTACGTCACACACATACGGTCATAGTCACACACACACACACACACACTATAATGCTTGTTGCGGTAGTGCGGTGGGCCTAAATATAGATCAGAATTGAAAAGTATGTTGTTTGTGTTTGAAGTGTATATGCGTCAATTATTGCACTGACTATAAGAGAACCCGCGGTATAAATAGGCTCCCCGCCAGAACATGACTCCCCGCATAACGAAAGAGCAAACGCTTGTCACATCACTTCATAACCTCTTCCTCCCCCACCTACATCTCTTGGCCCTCCATCTTCCCCGCTTCTCTGCCTATTTACCCTAGCAACAGAGGTTCTCTTCATTCCTGCCTGCCCGCAACCCCTTCCCTAAACTTGTAATGAGCGAGAGGCTGAGGTGTTGAACAGTCCTGTCATGTGTAATGTCATGAACAAGAGGCTTCATCGACTCTAACTGCACTGTCAATGCATATACACCGTAAACAAGGCAGATACAAGTATCGAGGTTGACATGTGACGTAACAGTTATTAGTCTTGGATTAAGAAGGAAGGGTGAGCAACACCCCCACCCCCTTTCCTTGCCAACTTTTTTGGCAAGCTGTTTAAAGAGAAATCAATAGTTTAGGTTAGGGTACAGACGCTGGCAACGATGCAAGGTGGAGGAAGAGGAGGAAGGATTTTTGCACTGCAAAAGGCGCCAATGCAGACGCCCATTGCAGTTTCGAGGTGTGCAACTTTCAACTTACCAACCTTGCAACATACTTCGCCATACCCATAGAAAGAGGAAACATTATTTTATTAATTCTTGCTTATGGGTATGATATACAAACCCATGAGATATATATATACATATTTATATATACACATATACATACAAATATACATACAAACACACGCACATATACACAGTATATATAAAACTAAACTAGAGTATGTGCATTTATGCAAGAAGTTTACAGATAAACGAAAGAGTATGAACAATCACGGTTGCTGTCATACGCAACAATGCAGTACACCCCCATCGGGCCTCTGGGGTCGGCGTCCGAAATTCCCGGTGCAGCCTGATGTTCCTTGTGTACCGGAAGCCCAGAACGATCTCTCTCTCTCTCTCTCTCTCTCTCTCTCTCTCTCTCTCTCTCTCTCTCTCTCTCTCTCTCGCTGGAATGGAAAGCATTTTCATGCGATAGTCCAATTGGGAATTCTGTGTGCATTTTGAGAACAAAGACCTGTATATTAAACCCTTATTACCAACATGTAATTATATATATATATATATATATATATATATATATATATATATATATATATATATATATAGGTAGAAGACAGAATAATTATACTGATACAATTATTATTATTACCATTATTGTGTTAATGTTTGTATAAATTTTATTATTAATAGTACTCGTAGAAGAGACCTTTATGAATCTTGAACCCAGATCACCTTATTAGAAATCACGTTTAGTTTTCTGATATTACTTTAAATGTTTGTGATCATTTCTATTATTAGCCCAAACTCGACTAATGTTTTTTTTTCCTTCTTCCTCAGATGTTCTCCAACATCAAATTATGGTTGCCGAGACAGTGAAGTACCCGGTGAATTACCCGGCTCTTATTCCTCTTTCCCCGTCAGTAACGGGACTAGGCGGAGGATACTCGTGCTCATCTTCTATGCTACACGCCAATTTTTCTCCTGCACACATCATGGATCAGAAACCATCTCAGCAGCAACAGCAGCCCGCTCCACAGGGTCCACCAATTGGTAGCCCTCCACAGAACGGCCAGGACAACGCACTTGTGGGTCTAGGTGCCCCAGGTCTTCACCTGCCCTCTTCCTTAGACCTAGCATCACACATTCGCAAGAAGGACATTTTCACCCAAAGAAAACAACGTGAATTTATTCCAGACAGCAAGAAGGACGAGTCCTATTGGGACAGAAGGCGAAGGAACAATGAAGCTGCCAAGAGGTCCAGGGAGAAGAGGAGGTTCAATGACATGATTCTTGAACAGCGCGTGATTGAACTCTCCAAAGAGAACCACATTATGAAAGCCCAGTTAAATGCTATCAAAGAAAAGTATGGAATCTTGGGTGAGAATCTCATAAACATTGATCAGGTCATTGCTAATATGCCCCAGACTGACCAGATTATAGCTATTAACAAGCGGACCAAATTCAACTCGGCTATCATGGCCCTAGGATCAAGTCCATCAGTGACCTCTCTATTGAGTCCAGAGAGCGGTATGACTTCACCAACACCCACCCCATCTTACCACAACCCCAGTGACAACCCAGAGTCCCCTCAAAATTATTCCCACTATGGTAATACACACGATGACCATGACAGTCATTTTGACAATAATGAACAGTACCCTCCATCCTCCTCCAGCGATCTCTACTACAGATCATCAGCACTCAACCTCTCTACCCACACATCCAACTCACATTCACCGATGTCACCCACTACCTCACAAATGGAATATTCTCCAGCGAGTGATCCTGAAATATGCCGACGCTCCCCTGTTGGCGAAGCTGGTTCCTCACTGCCTCATAAACTTAGACATAAGAGCCACCTAGGTGACAAAGATGCTGCCCAGTCTCTCCTGGCTCTGCAGGGTATTAAGGCAGAACCCCATGACCCTAACCACGAAGCAGCCGAAGATTCTGTGGGATCTTCTGATGAGAGAGATTCAGGCATCAGCTATTCATCCTCCTCCTCTTGCTCAGATGGATACCCAAGATCATCTGACACCAGCTCATCTTCACCTACAAACTGTCTGATGGGGGACTCCACCAGTATTAGCAGTAGCAGAAACCAACAGTCCCTTCACTTGCAGCATTACCAGCACCAACAGGAACAACACCAAAAACAAGACTCAGATGATGTTGCTGAGTATGAGAACACCCAGCTAAGATCAGAGCTGGAAAGGTTAGCCTCTGAGGTTGCTACACTCAAGTACATGCTTGTGCGAAGACCAAGATCAGAGGGAGATTCTGATGGATCCCGCTGAAAAGAATTAGAAAGAAATCAACAATCTCTTCTCGGTGTGGGGTTTATTCCTTCACCGTCTGTCCGTGTGTGCGTGCGTGTGTAAAACATGAGCATGGCTGTGACAAGGGCGCAGCGAAAAGTGACAAATACGCCCATGTGCCCCCGTGCAAGTGTTTAGGGGGGTGGTGTACATAAGTGTGATATTCATATTTTGGTATACGAACTATTACCCCAGTCCTGTGCACTCTTATTACAATATTTCTATTTTATTCTGACTAATTTTAATTATTATATTGTACACAATTAAGAAGATTGTACCTATGTATTTTCTCTGAACATAAGCAGACTGTACATACTTTTGTGCCATTAGAAAAATATATGTTTTGTGAACTTAGGTCAAGTGTTTGCATTATCATTTATTTTCATAAGTATTATTTTTAACTGTCTAGACAACGCACATCAACTAAAATCATTACACTAATATACAAAATCTACATACTGAGAAAATTAATAATTATAATTTTCTTTGGTGGACTCACTGAACTGTGCTGAATTCGCTAGTCTGAGAGTGGCTGCCAACTGCAAAAGAGAGATTACAAACTCTAAAATTACAATAAACCTAATTCATGATAGTTTACCAAATGAAGTAATATAACTTTTTGACAACTGAATTAAGTTTTTTACATAACGGAGTAATTTCTAGTAATTTGCAGTGGAGATTTACAGTAGCAACGAAATCATTATAAACTAAAGCGAATTAATTATCAGAGTCAATACCTGCAGGACTGACAGCAGGATATAGGAAAAAAGATAAAACAAAGGGAAACAGTGGCTCGAAATGCTCCAAGTAATAATGGTTCCTAATGAACTTTATGCTCCCCTTTGAGATTTTTAACCATTCGCACATTTACAATACAGTATTACGGAAGAAAGTTGAAATTCCATTGGGAAAATAGGATCTGGGCTGCAATTTTTGATCAACAAAAAGAACTACGAATAAATCGGTCATCCAAAATGAGAAAAAGGTCATTATAAAAACAAAAACAGACAAGGCAAAAATTTGGCCATAAATTTAAATTTAAAATAATTCATTTCGAAAAAAGAAAAGAGAAGTTACCTGAGGAAAATAAGTTGCAGAACAAATGTAAATAACAAACACACTAACAAAAACAAACGATAAACGTAGAGCATATGAATGAAATAAACCGGAGTAAAATACTGACTATCTCGACTGAGATAAATCGGGCAATGAGTTCCCCATCCAGAGACGGCCTAGATATGAAAACCTGGAAATTATACAAATTATGTAGGTGAAAAAGAGTTGAGAGTTGGATGAATTTTGAGTTAATTTATTAACCAAATAAGAACAAATGATACGACTAAATAGAAAAAATAAAACTATTTCCAAAGTGAATACTTACGTACGTACGCAATCATACTGCTGACACAGAAACCTATTATTTGTTTGATGCAGAAAATCTCGCCAAAACGTTTTTTTGCAAGAGCCAAATCAATCCCAAAAAATATTTCATCAACGAAATATTAATCCTGGGCAATTCACAGAAGAGAATTTTGGGCATTCTCTCGTAAGCAACCTGGTGCACTGTAGGCGTTACTAGCTGCACCCACTTTTCTTCAGCCTGGCTGCCCAACAACTTTAACCCCCTCTTTCTACCATCTCAAGCTGTGAGGGCTGAAAAAGCCCCAGTACATTCCTAATTAGCCTGAACTGCATAATTCATTAATTCCTGAAGTGAATAAATATTGTTACAGATAAGAAAGCAAGCTTTGCAGTCAAAAGAAAATTTGGCAAGAATGAACCCAGTCAAAGAAAATTTGGCAAGAATTAATCCTCTTAAAAAGCAAACGGACAAATTCCATTTTTAGTACACAAATATCAGAGCAACTTACGTATATACAAAAATTTATGATGATAAATACAAAAGGGAGGGGGTAAACCATATACTATAAAATATATGAGTAGAGCATAAATCATTTTCTAATACTGAGATTACATAAACCTGAATTCTTAAAGGAAGAGAATCTTACATAGACGATAAAAACATACGATTCTTTTTTAAATACCTTCTTTATGGAAGCTTAGCATAAAATGACTGAATACGACAGTATAATTCCTCCCTTCTCTACGGCTCTCCGGGAGAAATCCTGATATTTTAAGTAAGGTTTCAACATGGCAAATAAGCCTAACTATTAAACACAAATCCGTCAAATAAAAAGCCTGAATACGAAATGTTCTACATAACAGTGGCAAAAATATAAATAAAATGACATACCAGCAAGCTACCTCTGAAAAAAAGGAAGTGACTGATTAAAAATCGCTATTTTTTAATATCTGAATATACACTGAAGTGTTGTAAAACTGTAACCTTTCCTTCAAGTTTTTTATGTCAATATAACTAGGAAATCTTTAAAATATGACATCATGTTCTGGATACCAGTTTATGATTTCAAGCGGGACCTTGAATTCTTTCAGTATCAGTCAAGCTCATCTGTCCATTACTTTGTCAATGAATCTATCCACCTTTATCTTCTACCTTCACCTGCTTGGCCACCTCCGTCATTTGTATTTAAACTCGAACTGCTCCTTCTTCGTCTATCAAATCTAATCTTGGAAGTATATCTGAACTGGATCCCGTCACATTTGTTTACCAGAAATTCTAATTCAACCTCATGCTTTCTTTCGACACTGTGGATGTTCAGATTCCTTCAAACTTGTCTTTGAATGATCACACAATTGGTTTTGAAGTCTTCTACTCAGTCACCTAAACTTTACTTCAGCCTCATCTGTCCCTGTTTTAACAATCCTCTATGGTTGGAATTTCGTGCTTCTAGAGAACCTCGTAAGTGAGTTACAAGAAAATTCGTTTAATTAATGGCCTCTCTTACACTGTTCTGAAGATAAAGTTCCCTTTCGGGTACATTCGGATGGCTCTGTCTGATAAAAAAAACAATATGTGTTAAGATCTGGAATTTTTTGCCACCAAAGGTTACCCTTATTCCTATAATCTTCCACCTTCCACAAGACTGGGAAACTCGCTCCTGGGACTAACCCACTCCCTTTTCATACTCTTTGTTGCTATTGCGGCCAGACCTGATAAGAACAATGAATCACCTGTCCCATCGATCGTTGTGGTGAACCCACGTGTAACAAAGTCATATTAATTGTTACGTCATTTTCCTTATGATGCTACTCTCATACTAAGTAACAAAGTTAACCAATGCTATTACACTACGAAATGTTGTTTGAAAAAATTTTTTGAATCATATTCAAAACAAACTTTTACTCAGGAAAGCAATCTATAAAAACTTACAAGCTTTTAATAAAATTTTATCACGGCGGAACGCAAATAATTACCAAGTGGTACGTCCTTACATCTAAGTAATTCCTGTTGTGTCCACAAATAGACTTTATGTACCCGTCCGGTTTCTCGAAGCAGTGGAGTCTTACATACAAACATGAACAATTTTGAAAAAATTGACCTGAACGATAGCTCATAATACTGCAAAAAATCTCTCTCTCTCATATAATTTGCAACAGGCGTAAGGAATGTTGCCAAACACACGCTACAGGAAAACTACTCGAAAAACCCTCGTGATACAATGAACAGCCCAAGGAAGTAATGAACCAAAACCTGGACAGAAGTTAGTCTATATGGACGTTTTTACACAATCCCAAACAGCACTGAAAACCTGACCTTGAAAAGCGGAGCCCCTAATGAATTGCATTGTTAATCGCAACTATAAGTTGTGGCTACTCCATTTGAACTACAAATTGACTTCCCGTGTCATTTCACTCTAACCTCTACTTTATCTGTCATTATCAGATCTTGAATCATCAATAAGCCACTGCTTCGAGATCCAGACGGGTACATCAGAGCTACATGAGGGTACAACAGGTACACGAATTTGTCGTTTTGTTTGCATTGCGATAAAGTATCATTTGGCAATAAACGAAAGATACGAATAGCTTATTTGTTTATTAAAATACAACTACAGAACCAAAATGGGTACCCATGTTATTGATTCGATCAATTCAGTCTTCTCTGCATCTCAAATGAAGGTATCTTTAGTCTCAAAAATGTCATCTTTTATCCTTTAAATAGAAAAAAGAATAACTGCATTAGAGTTTGCAACTACGTGCATTTATTTACATGTAATTCTTACGCCATATTTGTCGAGATGTGAAAGAGGAAAATTCACTGAAAGTCTTCTTCCCTAATTAATGATACAATTTTTAAAACCAATAATTCTCCATGTTTGGCATTATGATATTCCCATTAGAATTAGTTGGTAAGAGAGAGAGAGAGAGAGAAGAAAAAGACTCCCAGACTACAATGAAGAAGCAAGAAGCATGAGGAAAAGTCGAACCAATAATATGAGTGTGGAGATGAGTAGACGTGGCTGTAAATTTTATGTCTGGGCTGCGGGCTGATGTCAACTGTTCTTTTATTAATAAAACAAAATATCCTGAGACACATGTTGAATTGCATCTTGAGCGCTGCCTATATATATAAAAAGAAATTCAACTGAAAACTTACGTAGTATATTACCCTTGTACCCTGATGCAATTACATTTACTGCTATGACAACAGGGTATTTTCAAAACGTACACTAAATGCGAAGGTCCTTTGTAAGAAGAAGAAGAAAAAAAAGGTCTGTATATCAGCTGCAGCAAATTTTAGCCAGAAAAAATTCGTATATTACTCTTGACGTATACGTCGGCCTTGACTTGACCTGATTCTGCACGTTGCTTCATTAGTGGATTATACTGTAAATTAAAAAAATTAAATCTCTATCTACTTAAATTTATTGGAAACGACAGATTTTGAAAATTTTAGAATACCACTTAAATTGTATCCTAAATTCTCTCCGAGATGAGGTGAGGGCAAACAGACAGCCTTGAGAAAGATGGTGTCCGATAGGAGCCCAATAATCGACAAGCAGGGCTGTGAATATAGAAGAGATCCTTTCGTTTTCATGTATTTGGATGCACTGGGCGAAGCTGCAAGACCTACGCACCTTCCTTATCACTGGCCCCAAATCGGGATACTTTACTAATCTTCTTCCCTACATATTTCACATTAGTTCTTTCACGACCTCAGAGAAGGTAACCGGTTTACCCTTTTTCTGAAGTCTGCAACATTTCATTATCCAATTATTTTTGTATCCTTGAAGCCCAACGGCACATCTAGCTCAGCTTGTCTTCTGTACAATTCCTTCCGTAATTTGCTTTCAAGTCTTTTTTCACTGAACTGTTAAATACCGAATATGCCATTCCCCCCACCCCCTCCCCCATCCTACAGACCGTTAGCCACTCAGATCTTCTACTATTGCTAAAGCATTTGAAATTTTACTCATCATCTTACATACAGATATCTTGTTCCATATCAAACTAACAGTTTCTGAATTACAAGATATACAGATATTTTCATTACATGTTGAGTCTTCTTTCCAGGATTTCAGAAAATATTTCTACATCGTCTCTTACAGGTCTATGGCTTTTGATGATTTTCCATAGATCTGTTAGCCAAACTTCCTATTTATAGCTCCACTTCTTTCAATAAGTTAATTTATAGCTTCTCATGAACCAGTAACCGTCTGATCTCTGTCGTTGCAGATAAACCAATATTTGTTTTTTGTTCTATTTCTAATTGCTGCCCTCAAGTTTGCTCTCTCTATACTCTTTCCTTATCTTTATCACATATATTCTCCATGCTACTTTTTCTATTCATATCTTTGCAGACTATTCAGAAAACGAAATGTCTTATCCCTCGAACTGATAGCCATCATCAGTCATTTGCACTGAGTTTCGAATTGCTTTTTGTCTGCCTATCAACTCTGAAACTGCATGCATATCTAAAAGGTGATCCCTTTACTTCGTCCAGTTAATTGCCTCCAAGCAACATTTCAACATATTCACCGTCTCCTGTCCTATCCAATTCTCTGTTTACCTCAAGGTCTATTGCTTAACAAAATTGGGCGTTTTGTGTAAATGATGCCAATTTGTATTTATTTTACATTTTGCTTCATCTCCTGTTTCCCTTCACAGTTGGAAAGAATCAAAATCAATTCATCTGACCACTGACCTCTACTTACCACCTTTAAATCGCCTTTCTTCCTGCTGAAGAGGGAAGCGCTCCAGCTTTTCTATAAAAACGGCTTTTGATTTCTATGTTGAGCTCAAGCCGAGAAACCAGTCTCCTATCACGTGGCCTTGTAACTCGCGTCAAGCTAAAATTTCCACATCTACTAAGCGAAAATCAGTAACCCGGACTGCTCAGTCACGGAATGCTGATTTTCTACTCCTGTCAAACTTAGTTTTTATTTTGCTGCTTACATTTCTTTTTATTTTGCTGCTTACATTTCCATTAAGTCTTACAATACAATATCACAACTTTCAAGTTGCAGGTCTATCGGGTCCTTTGAGGGTAAGCGACGCATTCTCATTTCCTCTCATACTTTTGTTTCCATCGCCAAAATGACAACTGTCATCCCACAGATCAATTTTATTTACAAAGAGCACTCATTAATAGCTCACCATCCAAACAGGCATATTTCATGTGTGAATTCTTACTTAGTGACTACTAGCATTCTCCGCTAATCATATCTACCATATCCTTCGTAACTAAACGCAAAAGCTATAGTCACTGTGTACCATAATATTATAGTTAATTTCTAATAGATATACAAACACATTAACGATCAGTTCTTTCAATATTACATACAGCTGTATATAAAATCACTTCTGGGTTAAATAATTTCCATCTCCCAAATCTTCCCTTTCAGTATGATGAAAACTGTCAACAAAATAATCTGATTGGAAAGGCATACCAATCAAACAGGTTATGCATAAAGGAGCTAGATTTCATGAAGATCAGGTTCTTCAGCAAATAAATATTTGAAGATGCATTCCAAAACCTTTCAAAGACAAACATTTTCACCACCCCCCCGACTCTTGCAGAAGAAAAACTTTCTTATCATCAAGGACCGAGTCCTGCCAAAGCAAACACCTTGCAGTTAAGTGGTCACCACAAACTGGCTGTAATTAATAAGTCTGTAGAAAGCCGTGCAGCATGCATGATCAATATTAAGTGACGTACCAATGATCCACCTTCTTGGATGGAAGTGTAGCTCCACTGGTAATCTCCTTTACGTGTCTTTCAATACAGGGGAAAAAGTTTCTACACATTAATAAACTCAATGCAGAGTCTAAAATGATTTGCTTATGCTATGTAATTTTTCCTTTCCTTGCTTGTCACACGTATGTTCACTGGTACCAACGGTATTCAGTCTTCTGATTTTGACTATAAGATAAAATTTACAACATTGAGATATCTAAATCATCAATCATTCAAACTTAAATTTACATAACTTGATGCATTATGCATCATAAATTGTGATAATCTGTCCCCCTCACCCTACAACTGTTTCGCTTGCTGATATATTGGAGATCTGAAGTGAATATCAAACCAAAGCCAAGAAAATGCCAACAGTATTTGCTGTCAACAGACTACCTGTCCGAGATCCACAAGGAACAATCTACATTTTCCTTTTACAGAACATGTCAAAGGTGCTTCTTCATCTGAATAACCTTTTCTAGCACACTTGAAAAAACTACAATAGATCTTAGTAATGCCAGTGATAAATAGTACAGCATCTAAATATCATAATGTCTAAGAGATATCATGATAAACTCTCTAATGACATATATAACCAGGGTTTGGAATTATCCAAGCTTAAAATCAATTTCTGAACGAAAAACATTTGAAAATGAAATTCCAAATGAAATACACTTGTATTCCTTTATGTACTCTCGCGCAGTTATTAGGCTTACAGCTTTACAAATAAGTTCCGCATAATTAGTCAATGGTGGCGGGGGTTATGTAAACGCATAGCACAAGGACAGCTTTGGAGTAATACCTTACATTAATTTAATTGCATGAAAAAAAAAACGTCCAGCCACTAAATTAACTTGACTGTGATTTATATGCAAGGACCTGATTAAATTATCATCAAAGGTCAAACAATGGAAACAAGTAGCTGTTTGTGAATTACAATAACTCTTGATATGTATGGTCTACAACAGCTTGGCAGAAATAGATCTCTATTCTTAATGACGACATACAGCCATACAGCACATTTCTGTCCAATTTACTATTTGATAACTGAGCGAAGAGGTCTCTATGCCATTACAAAAGAGATTGAGTTTTGTTATGAAGCATAAATACATCTTTCAAGAACTATCCTTGCTACGCTACTGACAGCTAGTTCGAAACGGTAAATAGTACTTGGTGCACTAACCTATAGCAGTCACAGACTACTAATAATATCTTGTGCGTGACATGGATTAGAAAAAAGGGCCATCGTCATTGGCATTTCTGCATGTACCTGTAGAGTTCGAGATGTTTTAAAGGTCGCTAAATACTATGATCAATATTCAGATATTTACACTTGCAAAGCAACATATCTGCAGTAAAAAAGGTCTGCAGATGTCAAGCTGGAAATATAAGCTTGTCATGTACATTATATATTGACCATTTTCCACAAGATTTTTCAGCTATTACAGCCCCAAAGTATATGTGAATTACCTTGAAGTCCTCGAAAATGCTGTAGATAAAATTATTCATTAAGTGCTTTCCGCCCTCAAATCCAATCAGAGTATATGAAATGTTATACGGAACAAGGGCAGTCTTACGACTTCGCTTATGCTCGATTCAAACTTACCGCGAAAGGGATTTTTCGTTTCTTTGCCGACACAGTGATGCTTATAAATGAAATTTGTATAAAACAGTACAATACTTCGAACTTTCTTTCCGATTATTTTACAATTCAAAATTTCCTAAACAGATCTCTTTAAATTTTCTAACCCACTCTGAATTTCTATTTAACACTATCCTTGCATCATTTGGACATTTTCAAAGATAAATGAGAGACCACGTACACTTATTTCCTTAAATAACAGCAATCATCATACATTACTCGACTCTCGAAATTGCCCCAGAATGCTCCTGAAAACGTTGAACGAACTCTAGAAATAACCTGAGCACCAGAATCAAAACTTCCAGTAAACATAATATTTTCTGTGACCAAGTTGAACGTCGTGCCCCTCACTCAGCATCTCGTGAAGAGGTGCCAAGGTTTCCAAGGTCGCTAACCTCTCTCCACGTGACAACTGTGTGTGTGCTGCAAGACCACGTACTTCAATGCTCACTTGATAAGTGTGTCATATCTACAGGACAGACCAGATGGATTTATTCCGTGCCTTTTATGACCTTACATTGAAACTTTTGCTTCCAAAGAATTCTTTATTCTTTTCTGACCTCCAAGAATTCAAAATTCTGCATTCTTGACTACACAATCAATGAGCAATGGACTTGCCACTATATGCATGTTTTATCACCGTGCTGCAACAGAAAAAATATTTTTTTTTACTGAGTGGGATATGTCATGTAACTATTAAGTAGCAACAAATATTATCTTTTAGCCAGGCAGGTACTCAGAGCGATCGATATACATGCCAAAGGGAAAGAAAACTTAGTCTCCAAATCACGGCAGCCAAGTCTAGAAAAAGAGGCCTTGTACAACTACATCCGTTTCTGCTAGTTATTCTCTCTCTCTCTCTCTCTCTCTCTCTCTCTCTCTCTCTCTCTCTCTCTCTCTCTCTCTCAAGGCTGTGACCCAGTACGGTCCACTGTATACCCACGTACTTGATTCGTCGGTTAGACTTGGGCAAATTATGGGTTTTTCTATGAAACGAGCCTAAATCACTTCCGGCACCTGCCTTGATCGATTATGGGGTTTAGTTAGTCCAGTTAGGTCGAGAACCACCAGATACTCACATGAGCTCCCTACAGAATGAAACCAGTTTTCAAATATCATGTAATACAGCACTTTTTCATATCCTTCAATATTTTGCCCGTTTAACTCTAGAATAACGATATAAAGGCATACAGTAAATGTCCCTAAGCAGTCACAGTTTCATGACTGAACATGGATATAGTGACTATCAACATAAAACAAAGAATTTTAGGGTCCAGTAACATAAGATAATTAAAACAATAACATTGAAATGTTGTCTATCAGCAGGAAAACAGTCTGCTATATTCAAGAGGGGTCAAAAGAAAATTGATCAACAATCAAAACCGCTCGAGTGACGATAAGATAGAAGAATTATTACGTTACAGGGGAAGGATTATGAAGGGTCTCACGCGAGGACGACACGTGAGATTTGATAACCGAGTGGCGGGAAAGAAAAAGTTTTCGGGGCCTTGGCAACGCCTCACCCTCCTTCCCCCCCACCCCCCACGTCTCTTCCTTCAACGTGTCTGATGACTTATGAACGGTATCGTTCAAGTTTATTATTTCTACCTTAAGAAAATGAGAAAAGGACTTCAAGGTCTGCATTTAAACACACACACACACACACAATCAAAACCAACAATAGAAACCAAGTTTGGACTAAGAATTAATTGAGGCTGATTCAAAACAAAAACAAATTTGCGTTGTTGTTCAATTTCAAAGTGAAGTTTACTGAAGTGCAAATGGACCTTTGAGGCGCCCTTTCACGAACTCCTAGTTATTTGTTCCACGTGACCCTCTACTGCAGATATCCTAAGGACAATTCACGTGCAATATGCATGGTCAGTGACCTGTGCTACTCTATCTTATCAGTGCCTCTCTTTGTAACATTACATTCTTATGATATTATAGTCCTGATGCACTTGTAAATCAAAATTCAGTTTTATGGCCTAACATTTTCTAGCATTCTTTCAGTATTTGGTGATAGTCTATCATCTTTCCAATTAAACCAAGATGTCAAAACAAAAAAAAACTATGACATGAAGAGAGAGAGAGAGAGAGAGAGAGAGAGAGAGAGAGAGAGAGAGAGAGAGAGAGAGAGAGAGAGAGAGAGCGTTCGCTCATTTCTGACAACAACATAGAGGAGAAACTAGCCTCGTGACTCGGCAGTTCTGGGATCTAAAATAAGGCACCCACCTCAGGACCATGGCCCATATTTACATACCTTAAACGTCACCGTTGAAATGCTGGTGCCTTAACCTGCGCCAACTCCTGAATCTCAGACTTGTCCAAAGGACCTTGGGAAGCTGCACAACACTCTGAACAGCCACCACAGGTCACAAGAAGGCAACAGCTGCTTCTGTCGAAGCAAGTTGCTCAAGTTACCAAAGAATCATGAAGAGCAATTGCTTTAGTTTCCACGTCCCACTCCCCAACTCTCTCTCTCTCTCTCTCTCTCTCTCTCTCTCTCTCTCTCTCTCTTACAATTGCTGAAGGATGTGCAAGTTGGAAAACGCTTCAATTTTTAAGTATAAAGAATCATCATACCACTGACCTCGAAAATGTCCATCTGTATCGGATATCAGCAGCCATAAAAATAATGACTGCAGGTAATAATAAGCTACATATCATTGCCAATATTAATAAAAAAATATGCCTATTGGCGGAGAATTTAACTCCCGATATCATGACTGTTGTTAATTTAGCATTTTGAAAAGAACAGAGCACAGGTTGTCATCAACTCTAAAGTTCACCAGAAAACGGGGAATACTTCCTGCCTTGGTTGATATGCACCATTTCAAAAATATATGAGTACAATTGATGCTGAAAACTGAAGAGAGAACACCACCACCACCACCACCACCACCACCACCACCACCACCACCACCACCACTACTACTACTACTACTACTACTACTACTACTACTACTACTGTTCTTGTGATCGTTTCTTCTCACTGCTAATTTTATTGTATCTGATAATTCCAATTCAGTTAGTGCAACATTTAAAGGACAGGGCATTGCAACGTATTTACAAAAATATTTCATTACAATAAGATTCTAGTACATAATTAATAACAACATTAATGAAATATTCCAAACATATATTACATATGCCAATAGCGTCACGTTCCTGTCAAAGGTGACAGCAATGATGACAAATTTTTCAACTGTAATGAATTTATATCAAGTACAATGCATCACTTTGCATTCCATCTGTAAGATTCTGTGATAGTTAAAAGTAAGTTCATTATCAGAAATGATTTTGTTATACACAAATAAAAAATAAATACACTGATACACATTGTGTTTATAAAGCAGGATTAGCTCTTGTGCCTATGTGAGACAAAACATCGCTGGCCTTCAGTTAATTGCTGGGTGTACCGAAAGCACCCAAGAGCCATCGGTATTCAACTGTGCATTAATATTCACACCTCTGCTCGGTGGAAAAATTGCATGATTTAAAATGATGAAACAGACTAAGAAACTCTGTCTTTTAAGCACACAAGAAATCATACAGCACTGACAAAGAAATTCATTTCCCAAGTAACTAATGCTTTAGTGTTCTGTAGGTTGGTACAGTTTAAATCTTCGTTTTGGGCGAAATACAGCTATTAATGATAATGATCTTTGTGATATGGAATGCTTTAATTACAGCTATCGTCGAAT
>NC_089795.1:70807662-70847662 GCF_040412425.1 Macrobrachium rosenbergii
AAATGGCCGCCAAAGATAAAAAAGTACGTATCTCCTGAGAGAAACCAATATGTTTTATGTATCAATTAGTTTTAGCAAGTGCAGCTGCAGAGAGCTGTGCAGCTAAGTCCAGATTTGTAGCACTTGCACCTGCCATGGCACTCCTTTTTGCAGCCACACTTATTCAGTTCTTGGCAAGATTTTGCTACTATTGGCAAATCTGTCCAATACGGAAACCAGGTGCCATCAATCTGTTGCCATCCCCAGTGTCTTGGACTGGACATAACTGGATGACATACTAAAGACTGGCACCAAATGTGCCCTGCTTGAAAGGCAGCTCTATTGCAATGCTCTCTACGAGCAGCCCTTGTAAGGGGAATGCAATCATAAGCTCTTTGCTTTCTTGCAAAGAGATCAAGTCTAGCCTCATTTATATTTTTATACGAACTGCTTCTGTCGTACATTAGCACCACGAACTCTTCAATAATTTGCAGGTCTTCATCTTCTACAGCTGCTGGTGTTAAACTTAGTTTGGTGAAGGAGGGTGTCCTCACCCTCTTCATCAATGCTCGGGTGCTGAAACAAAGATATGCCTGTCCCATGGAAGGATGTTTGTGCAGTTGTGGCACTTGGATTATGGTCCAGATTGTCAACAGCACAAGTTGTAAAGAGCCCTTTTCTTAGTGCAGTGGGACAAACTACTTCCTCCACAGCCCTTGTTACAACTGCTTCTCCTAACCCTTTAGTCAATTCCAGAACCCTATCATAGCTGATGCCGATTCCACAGTGATGGAATGTGTCAATTAATTGATGCTTCCTGGTGTTTGCAAAGACCAGGAGACCAATATATATTGGAAACGGAGGTTCTCCTGACTTGGAATGTCTGGAGAATGTTGAAGATGCTGGGTTCTTTCGACAGTTGAAGTGCAAAAGTTGTGCTAAAGCTAGATCAATAGATGATGTTCCATATTTAAGTTGGGATTTTATATTCCCACAGTTTTGTAGCACGCTTACAAATTCCAACAAACTTGGTGGCACAGACTCTCTTCTAGTGTCTGCTGTTAAGGTTCCATCAAATTCTATCTCATGTTCAAGCATCTGTTTCCTCAATATCTTAGCTGCTTTGGCCACGATTAGTGCATCATTGTAGTCACATGCCATGGCTAGGGCTTCTCCAATTTTCCTTTTGTAGGCAAACCAAATTTCTCTTCCCTTTTTAAAGTCCTCCAGTTCTGGGATGTGGGCAAGTATCTGTTCTTTCAACCGTGCTCAGTGCACAAAGGAAGCATCAACATTTAGCTGTTCCAGTCTTTGTTCGTACAAATAATAAAGTTCTACCACTGTAAAATAGCAGCTTGTCTCTTATGTACAACTCATGCTCAGCAAAAGCATGGGCACATGCCTCTTGTCTGTACTGCACACAATCATCTCCAATTTTCTGGGAATTTAGCTAGGCCCTTTCCCTGTTGTACACACCTGTCAGACAAGATGGGTGATACATATGGTCCTGAGAAACAATATCTCCAGCACTAAGCTTGGCCAGAAGTTTCTCATCTAGTAGGTTGGTGGCACATCACTGCAGCTTTTCATGTAAAGGCAATGTCATGGCCAATCGTAAATCTTTGATTGTTGCTGGTTGGTCACAAATAAATTATATTCCTTCTTTCTCAGTCTTAGATTCTTCTGCATCTTCTTCATCTGCCTCCTGGCTACTACGTGTGAATTTTGCTGATGGGGCATCATCTTTTGTATTACACAATGACTTCCTTTTCCTTTCTAGTTTTGTTGTTTTGAACTTCAGCATACATGATTTATGATATGTTGCTTTGTTATTTTCAAAGGTCTGAAGAATTCCATCACCTTCATCAAGCCTTTTGGGATGAAATGGTATAGGCATTGCATTTAACTTATAGAATTCAGGAATGTTCATACCAAGGGTAACATAGCCAGCACCAGATGCCTCAACTATTCTTTCACGTGTTTCCTCTTGGCACAAGCAACAAAGCTTCCAGTTAGTCGTACTATCTCCCCTCAGGAAAGACGCTGACTTCCAAGATTGTCCTGCCATTGCTTTTGTTCCATAGGCCGAGGGTTTATCCTTTTACCACCTATATAACATACATGCACTTTCAGATATGGGATACAACTAGGCTCAGATATGTCATTATCCTACCCCTAGCCCAATCATTCATCCCATGCTATTTAATTCCTGTGTGATCTGTACACCATCTAGAAGACTAAAGCCCCATCTTCCTTAGCTCGGCTCTCCCGCACTGGCACATCTTGTCAATTCAGGTGCAGCTATTTAACTTTGAAGTGGCGCTAGCTAAACAGCATTTGGAAAACTAATGACAAATCTCTGCCATTGGCTAGCACTGAACCCCATGCTGAGTTTCACAGCTATAGTGTCAACCAGTGTGGCCTGGTAGTACACTGACACTACACTATTACACTTTTACATTAAGCTTATTACCCATTTTTTTCTAAATGAGGATGAAAATTAGTTAACTGGGGATTAACTGAGTTCTAATCTACCAAACATGAACTGATCAGGCTGAAGTTACCCCAAATCCATGTATTACCTGACCTTTAGCCTCATATATGAGCTTAAGTACCAATTTTTGGCATTTTGGCAGACATTTCTGATACAGTGACAGCCATCTTGGATATTTCTATGCATAGAAATTATGTATCTACATATATAAAGGCTTGTTTTTAATATTTTAATATAAACTGGGAGTGACTTAGGGATTTGAATGTGATTAATCAATTAAATACCAATATTCAAATATCCACAGGAGGCCATTTTGAAAACCTGACGGCCATCTTGGAAAATGGCAAAATTTTGTGTGGCCGGAGGTTGATAATGAGACCAAGGGACAAGAAGAATAGTTGAGCCAAGTTTCATGCTTGTATCACCATTTGCACTTTTCCCCTATTTTTTTGCAGCTACCCACTCCACTATATGGTTTCATTATCTCTTAATCCCGGCCCCCCCCAACCCTCTACCAGCTGAAAGTGGCACATTTAATTCTCCTCCCGAATGAATCTGACGATATGTACACATTTTCACTCTTAACAATGGTCTCACCCAATCTCCAACACACCAGAAGTAAGTGGATGCATTTAATTCATCCCACTGGGCCTGACATAATGTACACATTTTCACCTGTATTTATGGTTTCACCCTTCACTGATCCCCTACAGTGAGTGAACATTTACTTCTCCCCAATGGGCCTGAATTGATAAGGGCATTTTTGCCCGTAATCTTTGTATCACCCCAACCCCTGCCATGCCAGGAGTAAGTGGAAGCCATTAGTCACCCTCCTCAATGGGGCCTACGTAATGCAGACATTTTCACCCCTTACTTTAGTTTCAACCCTTCCTCACCCCACCAGAAGTAAGTCGATAAAAATTAATCATACTCCTCCATGGGCCCAAGCTGTTGTAAACATTTTCATTCAAAACTATGGTTTTACCACCTTTCCACCCCGCCAGCAGTGAGTGGACACATTTAATCCCCCTCCGAATGGGCTTAAGTTGATACACATATTTTCATACAACCCATGGTTTCGTCCCATTCCCAGCCCCACTAGCAGTGAGTGGATACATTCAATTCCGTCCCCCCCCCGATGGGGACGAGATGATGCATTTAATCCTCCTCCCAAGGGCCCTAGGTGATGTATATATTACACTGGTATCAGCTGTGATTCCATGCATACGCAGCTTCATATCTGATTCTTCTATTATTCCCTCCATAGGTTAATGGACTGGTTGCCCTACTGCTTCAGTGGTCAGCGGTTTGAATCCCCAAGGAAGAAACTCGCCGTGAGGTCTCACACACACAGTATATATATATATATATATATATATATATATATATATATATATATATATATATATACATATACATATGTCCAAACCATAAAATAATTTGGTTTCATAATTAGTGCACATCATCATTATTTATCATACTTCTGGAACAACCCCAAAAACATGTAGTATCCTTTATACTTCCCGAAATTAACACATTCCATATTCATTGGGTTAGTGATTACAAACGGAATAAACAGTCTCACGAACATTGTAAAAGTTTATTCAGAATGTGCCATCATACAATGAATGAAAAAAACTGAAAAGACAGGAAATTAATGATTAAAATGAACAGAACTACGCAAATTCTGTGGTTGACACAATTATCACAGGTAAAAAAAAAAGTCTGCAATACCCCCACCCCCACAAAAAACCAAGGACAAAAGAAAGCTGTCTACCTCAAATATAACTTTTACTTCTCCAGGTTTGTAGCTAATACTATCTCCCCAAAACAAATACTTAGAGCACAATTACGCCAAATCTCTATTATATAAGAATAGATTTGTGAACAAGAATCGGTTGACGACAAAGAAAAGAATTTCGAGGGATCTTCCCTTAGGAATGATGGAACTATCCATTCGTGCACATATAAAAACACTATACAGTTTCACATATAAAAACACTATACCGTTTTACATAACTACTAATAACACGTAATACAGATGTCTACTTATATTTCTGTTAGTGAAAGCACAGATTAACTGAATGCTGATAATTTGTACTGAACAGCTCTAACAACTGTCAGCATGGCCTTGAAAGGATTAGAGACCTTTACCGCGTGTGTTAATGGAGTGGCACCGTATTCACCACTTATGACTCAACGTCCTCGAACTTCATAAGAATTTCTCTTTGAAAGGGAAGTGTAGGAAAAGATTCTCTTATGCACTACATGATATTCCATTACGCAACACAGTTTAATTAAAGGTCGCTTCCATAATGATTTGACAAACTGCGAAACCTGACAGCGTCTGAAATTCCCGAAAATATATTTAACAAACCATGTTGCAATGCAGGAAGAACTATATGTTTCAAAAGCTGTAAGCTTTTTCCAAATACAAATCAACTCAGTGGGCTTCATAAATACACGATCGCAGCATATTTACCAATTAAATTTCGTGTTAACCAATAAAATATAGTTATGACTTATTTTTTATCGTAATAACCAAAACGAAATTCATAAAAATACCACAATTACGCCGCAAGCTAACAAATTTACGTGGATATGTACGCATCATATGCAAACCCTTTGCTATAATAATGTAACAAATGTTGGTATTAACTGCTATATTTGAAACGTTCAAAAGGCACTATTACAATTCACAGAAAACTTACATTTAACAGAATAGCCACGCGTTCATCTTGTTTTATAAATACTTTTAAGTCTTGTAAGATATGACTACCTGACATCATGATCCACGTGAGACAATGCGTCCTAAAATAATTATTATGAATGAAACCCACAATGCTTATTAACAAAATCAACCGAACAACTAAAACATATACAAAACTCGAACATTGTAAAAAAAATAAGCAAATTTACGGATAGTGAGAGCGATCGCAATACAGGATGTACTCAGTGAACTTGCTGAGTGCTAAGCCTACGAATTTTGGTGGCGGCAGCACCCCATAAGTTCGTAACATGTACTTATTGGCATTTTCTCTCTCTCTGCGTTCACATACCTACGTAAACTTGTCTATTTATCTATCTATACTACCATACACATTGCACATTACACACATATATGTATATGTATATATATATATATGTGTGTGTGTGCGTGTGTGTGTTTGCGTGTGCGCGAACGCGAGCTGTTTCTTACATATTTATATGATATTACTACGACTTTTTCACAATTTGGAAATTGTAAACTGCATGCATGTACGTAAATATGAAAGTCGTATAATTAATGTCATATTGTATCTTACACACACACACACAGAGAGAGAGAGAGAGAGAGAGAGAGAGAGAGAGAGAGAGAGAGAGAGCGTCAACTTCACCAATCAATTTCTACTTAGGAAGGCAAAATGATTAGCAGCAAAGCCTCAAGCAATATTACAACAGTGCATATGAGAAAAAAAGTGTTTTACCTTCTAAGAAATAACTGGCAACAACGTTGTTTAAAAAGCTTCAGAGAACAGTGTGATATGTGAAAGCTTCAGTTATACAGTATACAAAAACAACTTCAAAAGACATTATCTTACTGCGAAAAAGGCAGTCCTTCAGATCAGTTCTTATGGACTCTCACCTTTGTAATATGTAAAAGCGATTTTTTAACACAGCTAATTGCATGTTGACCCGAATCGTTCTAATACCAATAAGAATTAACGTTAAAACGGCTACGCTGAAGCATCGTGCAAAATGCTTTTCAAAACGGCTACGCTGAAGCATCATGCAAAATGCTTTAAGTAAAAAAAAGCCGTCAAATCACATAAAGAGTTGACATCGCAAGCAAAATTTAACTGTTCAATGGAAAGCAAACCATAACCTAACCTTCCCCAATCCTCCTCCGCCCTCCCCCTTTTTTTTATGTAACAATAAAACCTCCCAGCAGCCATCCCCGGCCTCTTCCACGCCATCATGATACTCTGTAACCTTGTACTTCACGGCCAGTGTCTGTCTGACTCGCTGGGATGAAACTACTTCACGAAAAACACCTCTTGTGCTACGTTAAATTTAGCACTTTAGTATTATCCCTGTGACTTTTAAACTTTCACGGATATTTTACTGCATCGGCTACCTCTAAAAAATTCACGGTATCAACCATAGGCTTCCAACCTCCTCTTATGACTTGTTCCGCCATTGACTTTCCACTTGGATGACCCAAGGACTTGGCTTTGAATTCGGTCATATCCCACTACAACGGTTTTTGTCTTTTAATGCCAAGCTTTCGCGAACGTTATATACAGCTGAACGAATAAGTTTCACTTGGTATTAAAAAACAACTCAAAACCTTTCTCTGCGTCAACTGCAACTGATTACCCACAGATCTGGAAAATGTTAAGTCAAAAAATGTGATCACATTGGTGGTGGGTTGCGCTGAGACTTGCCACAAATAGGGAAAGTCATGTTTTTGCGTATTTTCTCGTTTACAAATCACACAATACTTCACCCATCGCATGAGCAGGATACGTAGCACGTTGCAAGGGGTGATACGCAAATAAACACGACCATTTAACAAACAATGACATGCAACGCATTTTAAACACAACAGATTTCACAGTAGTTACGTAGATTACGGGAGAGATTATTGGTAAATCATTGGCTTTATCGAGATACTGGATAAATTCGACCAGTTTTCCAGTACTTTCATAAAACATACAAAATAAACTACAAACTCAAATCGTTATGGAATCTCAAGTACACAGGGCAACAAAGACTATAGAGATATTTCCAATTACTGTTATTGATCTCTAACCCTTGTCTGCTCACTTTAGAGTGATTACATCGACCATGCTGATAAACTGATTACACAAACAATCTATTCTACCCGCAGTATAATCGAATTATTCTGATATGTTACTCCGCTCAAGGCTTATCGACACATTAGAATTTATTATGCCTGCCATCATGCAGCCTATGGATACGTATGAATAATCTTCGGCGAATGTGAATATAGAAAGATACGCATGTATTTATACACGAGCATTTTTAATATATATTATTTATATATATATATATATATATATATATATAATTATGTATTTATATCTATAATCTGTATAATATATATATATACATATATATATATTATATACATATATATAACTTATATATTCATAAATATCAAGCAATAAATATCGTCGATGTCCAGTTCACTACATCTCGGGAATAACTTACAACCAATGGGAATCATAATTGATAAGTGCTTCGTCACCAGTGGTATCTAATCCGCTGCCTGGTTGAGGGGTAACTATGTACAGTGACTTTTGACCACTGAGCGGTCAAATATCACTGCATATCGTTACCTCTCAACCAGGCAACGGCTCGAATCCCACTCGTGGCGAAGCACTTATCATTTATAATTCCCCTTGTTTGTAAGTTATTCCCGAAGTGTAGTGAATTGGGTACTAAACGATGTTTGCGGCTTAATTTTTTTGAAAATTGTATATGTGACAAAAATTCATATATATAAAGTGGGTGTGTGGGTGTACACACATATATATATGCATATATATACATATATGTATATATATATATATATATATATATATATATATATATATATATATATATATATATATATAATCCCAAACATACCTTGCCCAGTGATCAAGCATAATTTTATTCATGTTCCCGTCTTTATCAATCTACTGGTCAGAAGTAAGGTTAACTACACTTTCCATAATTCAACAGCAGAGAATCCTTGTATGGGACTGTAACATTTGCTAGAGACTCGTCGTATTGTCCTTGTGCAATCACAAGCGTGAACATTCGAAATAACGAAACAAATTTCTCTTCCTACTCCTCCACTTACCGTCGAGAGACATGAGCCATCGCACGTGTGACTCGACAGGATTAATGGCAATCTCATGCACGAAGTATGCTAGCGCGATCCTTTATGACTTCCATTGTGCAGCAGATAACTGAAACGCCAATCCCTGGCATTTCTGCCAAAGTACACACACACACGCGCACACACACACACATACACATTCAACTTCATACAGATGCTAAGAACTAGTCACGTCTCTTCTTCAGGCATGAGCTGCCATATGAAATACATAAAAGGCTCTGCTTTTTGGACAGAGCGGAATTACTGTGTCTAAAATGAACACAGTATTTTGAGATCAATAAAATATAGTGATTTTAAATTTTTTTTTATAACTAAACTTTTAAATATCAACGATATTAGCAAGTAATACAAAACATATATCGCTGCTGTACAGTGTATTGAAGGCAGTCAGTACTAAATTTACGTAAATTATTCTAAATCGTGAATGAAACTGAGAAATCAGCATGTCCGGAAAAAACGTAAATTAATACAAAGCATGGATACATAAGAGTATTCCTGCACTTCACACGCACATAACATATCTACTGTGCGGAGAGATGAATGACCGTAGCTATCGAATATAAATTTTAATTGAGAGCGAAAACTCTAAGGGTTAACACAAAGCATTTCAATGAGGCCATGTGCACTATTCTACTATAAAATGACAGGTTTTTTGCGATAAATTGACGACGACCTTTATTTTTTTCTTTACTTGAATGTAAACGGAAAGTACTTGCATAATGTAAAAAGGGATTAATTATCAAAAATACTCAACGTTAACATCTGATATACCAGCAACTACATCTAGACGCCTGGACAAGTAGCCTTATTCATCTTTCAATATCTTCAATTCGATCAAGAGCTGAAAAATAAAACATGAAACACTCTCGTGAGAGAGAGAAAGAGAGAGAGAGAGGTGGGGGCTAACCACACAGGCACAGACAGACAGACACACATACATAAATACAGACAAACAAACATATACATATATATATATATATATATATATATATATATATATATATATATATATATATATATATATATATATATATATATATATATATATATATATATATATAATTCTGTACTTCCATAGCTGAACATCATCTTCCAACTTATCCTTACCTTATCATTCACCGCTAGGTCTCTGTAAGACGCACAGAATTTTATACCTGGTTCAGAGGCAACGGATTTTTAATTATCTTCCGCAATTTTACTGCAAGTGTAAATACTAGGGATTAACACAAAACATTTCAATGACACCATGCACAGCATTCTACAAAATAATAAAAGTAGCTCAATTATCAAAACTACTAAATGCTACCATCACTATACTGGTAACTGCTTTTAGAAACCTGAGCAACCATTATCAACTTCAACACCAAACTTCAATTCGATCAAGAGGGGACAAACCAAGTATAATATGAAATATGCGCAAACGCATGATTAACCACTGACTGAACGAAACATTACCAATTAACGTGGTGAACAATTTACATTAATTCTATCTATGTTAAAGGAGACAACTTATTTGTAAAAAAAAAAAAATTTTCGCAACTAAAATACAGAGAGAGAGAGAGAGAGAGAGAGAGAGAGAGAGAGAGAGAGAGAGAGATTACAAAATATAAAACACATACATATTGTACATACACACACATATATATATATATATATTATATATATATATATATATATATATATATGTGTGTGTGTGTGTGTGTGTGTGTGTGTGTGTATATATATAAAATCTTAAAACAATTAAAAAAGAATAATTTGTCCTTACGTTATCATTTAATATTAGATTATTGAAAGTTATCTCAACCATTTCATCCTTCCAAGGCTGCTGTAGTATTTTGATGGATTGTAAGTATAACCTTATCGAAAGGCTTATTACGAAAAAGTTGGAAAAAAGATTCGTTTTCTCAAACGTCATCGTGAAGCTTTCTTACAACACCTTGACCTGCAGTCTCTTCTGTAATTTTTAATTAAGAACAATCTTAACATTGCTGCTTGCATGCACTGGCTCTATCTAAAAGATGACTCCCCACAAGTTCTTGAAACTATAACAAGCTGGTTGAAAAATAATACTATTTTGTAAAAATTACGCATGTTGCGCATTAAACCTGTATTTTAAGATTTTGCAAACGTATGTTGCTCGTACCATAGACAAAATATAATGAACATATTGCAACTACATGTATGCAGCTTATAGCATTCAAATTCCATATCAGATTGTAAACAATGGCACATATTACACAGAGAATAACATTTGCGATGTCAACCTTAACTGTCTATGTAAGAGCGAATATTAATTCCGCAGCAAGCACCTACTGGATTATTTCGGTTGCTATGCTGGTGTAAACCATTCAATAAATATTTTCAAACTTTGGACTGTGCCATGGCCTCTTTACCTGGGCATGGGAGTGAATGCTTCGAGTTCCTTGCTCGAAGGTGCAGCCAAGCACATTTTCCTTTACTTATTTATTACTATATGTATCTACTCATATATACTCAGTTTTAGTCTTTCCGTCTTCCTCATTGTGTTTTTTCTTTTAACACATGATCATTCGAGTCTCAGGAAGCTTGCCAGAGCAATTCTGTGATTTTTGGCTTATTCCTCGTTTGAATAACAAATACATACACACGTGTGTGTATGTGTGTGTGTGTGCGCATATATATATAATATATAGTCTTTTAAATAATATATATACATATACATATATATATATATATAATGTAATATATATTAACTTTTTAACCCTATTTTTTTTTTACTCTGGAGGTGGTGGGTTCATATGGATACAGTTTTCAGGAATTTTAATAAATCTTTAAGGATAAGGCTGCTGCCCCTCACAGCAGCATATCTTGACCCCAGCAGACGCCGGTACCCATTTAGAACTGGGTGGACTTCTGGGTGGTAGGCCAGGAGCATTCCATAAACCTAACAAACGTGAGCTGAATGACGCACCCATTAAATCACAATGCCCACTTTGGTTGATTGAACGCTACTGAAGGCGGCTTGTGAGGTTGCTAAGTTCCTACGCATCTCTCTCTCTCTCCCTCTACACACAAACAACGTACCAATGAGAAACAGACTCTTGAACTTGTCTTAGAAATAATTAAAGACAAAACCGGTCAGAATCTATTCCCAGTATTTCATTTTACCCTGTGGCACACGTGTTCTTGTTTTTTTCAAGCAATTCTATAAATATTTACATTTAATACACACACACACACTTATATATATCTATATATATATATATATATATATATATATATATATATATATATATATATATATATATATTATGTATCAAGATTCGTGAAATGCCCTCGGTGATAGAGCTCCGTCAGGGAAAAGAGGGAACTAGGAATAAAAAGGCCAACTTCTGGGAGCAAGTACATAGATTTTGGATGATATATATATATATATATATATATATATATATATATATATATATATATATATATCTTATATAATATTGCATATATTATATACTTATATATATATACATATTATATATATATATATATATATATATCATCCAAAATCTATGTATTTGTCCCAGTAGTTACCTTTATTCCTAGTTCCTCTTTCCCCTGATTTTGAGCTCTATCACCGTGAGCATTTCACGAATCTTGGACATTTATTGCATACAAAGACAATGGGGCAAAAACGACCACGAATAAAGAAAAGGGAGAACTGAAAGGCTGAGGCTCCGTAAAAAGTTACATGAATTCTCTCGCTTACCTAAAGGTTACCAAATAAATGGCTCTCTCAGTGTCTTCCGATCGGGCGGAGCAATGACGTCACTCGCTCACGTGACACGTAAACATCCAGCCAGGACACGTGAGAAACAGGCCCCATGATCTAACCTCATTCTTTTTCAGCACAAACGGGGGAAGACAACGCGGAAAGGAGTAAGTGAAAGAAGAGGGCGAAGAAGGAAAACAAAATTCAGTCTCGATGGTATCCCGGCAAATTTTCTGCCCGTTAAGATAATTCCACATTTACTTTTATAACGACAGCTACCATTTGATTAGGAAGTCACGATATAATAAGCACCATTATTAGGACCCCTTCTTAGATTGTGTCGTTTATATTTTCTGCCTCACTGTGTCCAGCCACCCTTCCACTTTCACTAAATGTACCATACGTATTTTTCTAAAGTTATTCTTCCCAATCTGACCCTACATATTTCAAACTCAGTTATTGAGTGACCTGCGTTATGTCCAAGTTTATGAGGCGCGAATTAAGCAAGACGCATTGAAACTTTTCTTAGAAAAAAAAAAAAATGAACAAACTGGAAGTCATTGCGCTCGAAGGTGCGTAATACTGCACTTCTTGAAGATAAAACAAAAATACCTGTTACCTTCTCGTTCAAATGATTATTCATTTATTGATAAGATAAACTGATGTTGCTTGACCAAAGGTCGTGGATTTTTTTTTTTTTATAAAACTTGATCAAGCAGAAATTATCATGTAGTGATTACTTCTCAATTTCATTAAATTCACCTCTCGGTTTGTAAAAACTGGTATTTCATCTAGGAAAGTTTTAACAGATTCAAGCAAGACACTGTTCAGAGCTTAAAAAAAAAAAAAATTGAATTGACAAAGAGGAAATTTGATCACATCAACTCCATTTCTAAAACAAGTGAAAAATGCGCCGAAGCGTATAATTAGGACACCGCATCTTTCGGAGTTTTGTATAATGCTGTATGGAAACTTTCACGGCCCGGTGAAGGTGGCCATCTATCGTTGCCGGTAGATCTTTAGCTATAAACCTTAAATGAAAATAAAAACTAGTGGTGGCTAGGGCTGCAATTTGGTATGTTTGATGATCATGGTGGGTAATCAACATAACAATTTGCAGCCCTCTAGCCTCAGCAGTTTTTAAGATCTGAAGACGGGCCGAAAAAGTACGGACAGAAAAAAGTGCAGACGGGCAGACAAAGCCGGCACAAAAGTTTTCTTTTACAGAAAACTAAAAACCAACAAAATTATCAAAATACCGATGAAATTTCTGAATAAAATTAAAATTATCCTCTGATGACGGAATGTGCATGTGTGTGTGTGTGTATATATATGTATATATATATATATATATATATATATATATATAATATATATATATATATATAATATATATATATATAAATTTTCAGTGCTCTTGGATGTTAATCCTTACTTCGTCTAATTACAAACTTTGGTCAGGATATCGAAAAACATTCATACACTACACTTTTAAGGAATGCACAGACCTGTTCATGTCAAACCGAATATTCTCCGGCTTAAATTCAGTAAGCTATGTGAACTTCCAATACGAAACTGAATATATTTTAGAATGAAAAAGAGGAGGAACAGTCTCAACTGAATGAGCTAATTTCCGCGAAACGTTGTTTTAGTTTATGGAGTTCTACAGATCCTCAACGCTTTGTCTCCAATAACAATAATATAAACGAGCGCTATGCTGACACCAGGAGGACGAACTCGACTAGGTTCTTAACGAGATGATAACGCGAGAGAGAGAGGCAGAGAGATAGTCTCTTCCAGTGCAGCAAGCAGAGAACCTGACAGATTCGAGATCGGACAATATTTCTTATATATTTGTTTGTCAGAGCTTAGAATGAAATGCCTCTAACTGACGCGATCGGTGGTTACATTTCAGAACAAATAAACTAAAAAATATGCTCTATTAACGATCCTCTGGAAATCCTTTCGCTGGCGATATTGATGAACACCCGAAGTGCTAACATTTCTTTAGATCATAAGTCATTTTTATTGATTATTTCTCAAATGAGCTTGAAAATCAAAGTGCAATTCATTATTTATTACGAGTGTAAGTTTATACAAAACTCAGAGCCCAGGATGTTTGTCTGTTATTCAGGTTCTTGGTTACTATGACAGATTATATTCTAGCATTCATGGAGGGAAGTGGTTATATCTAAGCAGCTTCCCATTAACTGTAGGACCCTCTTTCCTAAATGCAAAGCTGCTCCTTAGTAACTGTAGATTACCATCCTCTTGCCTTTCTGCCCAGCTCCTTGCCATTAATTAACTGTAAGTTCCAACTCTCCTTCATTATTTTCAAGTTTTTTCCTATTAATTATACGTTATCATCAACAGGGACCTTCATCAAACAATCAAAACTCACTGTTGTTGCACAATAGATAAGAGCTGAACTTTGTCTAAAATACTGCCTCTATGATTTCAAAGACGGAAAGTCTCACTGTTTCGGGCGCCCAATCATATTTTTATACCCTTATTCGTACCATTACAAACAGACTAATAATTTTTCATATATGTGATTAATAAGAATATCTTAAATCTGTCCGTCAAAAAATCTCTTGAGAGTTGAATTAACTGCTGTACTTCTGGACAGGATCACCTACTACATTCAGAAGGAAGTTTTCACTCATTGATGGCTCTCTGAGCCTCTGCCATATTTCGACATTTCTATGAAAGAGGTCTCTTGATAATGGCATAATGGTCTACACTGACCATTACTTTCACCATATCATTATATTACTGTTGTTAACATCTAATATTAATTAATTTCGGTCAAACAATTACTCAAGAAAATAGCTATGGTAATACCGTTTCAATCCGAGAAACTCATCTCACCTGAGGTTACTACTAGACAAGAACTGTTATGCATAATGACAGCAAATACCAAAAAGGAAGCAATGATGGGACTGAGGTGACTTTTGGGAGGACTAAGTTTCTAATAAAAGAGATCACGTATGCAATGGCCACCTGAATCATTGACTTGTGCACCTGAAAGAATGCAATAAATAGAATAAGGACAACTGAAGTAGGAAAAGACCATTGATGATTACCTTAGGGTAAACTGATGTAAATCCTCGATAGAAAATTGAAAGATACGTTTTCTCCATTACTGGCCATAAATCAAATACACCCACTTGAAAATTTAGATCCAAATTTCTTATAGTAACAAAGGATTGTAGTAGTGATAAATGGCCTTGCAAAAGTAACACATATTGCTGTAATCTCAACATGGTGCTCACTCCTACCCATACGTCCCCTAACAATGCCTCGCATGGAAACACATAGGGGTAATTAAGGAACAACAAAAAACAGAGGAGTCACCAATAGGAAAAAAATGCTAAAACCGCCGTGGACCCTTCCGACATATAAGATAAAAATACAAAAAGTTCCTTTTCCATTTTATCTCTTCTCTAAGACTGCTTTTCAAATACGGTTAAAGAAGTATTTATCGAATAAGGAACTAAATCTGTTCATCATTCTTCTTTTGTATATGAATTCAGTGAAGTCCCTGTGGAAAGCAGGAGCTTACTAACAAAATTCAAAACAGAATACGATAAATTAATAAATGAACGTAACATAAAACATAAAACAAATCTTCGCATAGAAGCATTAATATTTCTGTACAAAAATATTGTACACAGAATATATGCATTTCAACAAGCATGAAAATTTCAATTAGAATTTAACCTTAGCCTTGAAATGATATCCCGGTAAAACTAAAATCACCAATAATTCCAGGAAGATTATTTTAAAGTGTCACAGCAAAGCATTCGAACGAAAGCTTGGTATTTACATTTAATATTATTTTCCCAATTGTGGGCAAAAATCAGTTCAATTTACATAAACAACTAACCACAATTTCATATACATAAAACAAAAACTGACAACCGATATCTATTACCATGTCTACCAAATAACCTCAGAGATAACACTATCTACAACTACGAGGACAAGGCTGCATTGGAATATGAGCTCAAAAGCGGACCATATGTTCACACGAAGATAACACAAGAGGGATGTTCTAGGAGCAGTGATGAGAAGGCGGTATTTATAAAGTACTTAGCCTATATTCCACAGTATATTATTCAATAAATTCGTTATATTAATTTTCATAAGAACGATGTGCGCTTTGATGTGGCATATGAATAATAATATATATATGAATACATGCATATATATAATATTATATATATATATATATATATATATATATATATATATATACAATGTATATATATATACACACGCACACACGTGTGTGTGGTAACTTGTAAAGGGAACGCCCACATTAAGAACTGTTCCCTTCTACCTGAATATCATGCTACTTGATACTGAATGATAATTTCGATGATCATTAATTAAATCTTATCTGTGCCATTTAATAAGTACATTTAAAATACAAGTAAATTTAAAATACATTTTATGCTCAGTCTCTTCAAAATTGATTGGTCTCCAAGTTCACCAGTTCTCATGAATAGTCAAAGCATATCTCTCTCCTTATGAAACGTTCAAACAATTGGCGATGCTTCTATCTAATCAGATCATATCGAATTTATCACAAGGAGGAGTGACGAAACCGATAGATGACATCAGAAAATATCTCTAGTTTTTACTTAATTTTTTTGTAATTACAGCTTCAATTTTCCTGAAAATATCACACTATCTGTTATCTAATCTTCTCTTACAATGAATAATTAAAAATTCTTGAGGTAGGTTGTGAATGCACCACCGTCAGGTAATTACATAAACATATTGTATTTAGTACACGTGCCAATACATATACATAAACACATACACAACATATACACATACAAACATATGTATATATGTATATAAATATGTATATATACACACATATATATACATACAACATAGAGAGAGAGAGAGAGAGAGAGAGAGAGAGAGAGAGAGAGAGAATTTCACTGTTCTCTAAAATTCTCACTGGCATCTTTAATATAGAAAACAATTAATTTATTAGAAAATAACGTTTCATCCAATGTAACCATTTAACATGATTATCTGCTTAATTTCATGCTTGTGATTTAGTACAAGACCTTCTTTCTTTTGAATAACTGAATTCTGAAGGCTTACACTTACCACAAAGAAGCCGTTTATTATTTGGGTAGGTCAGAGAAAAGTAAGTAACTCTTCCATGTCAAAAATGCATACACGTCTAAAAATGATTGTTCACGTCTTGATGCTGACACTAACGAAAGTGAAGCCATATAATATTCGTGAAGTTAAATGTAGCTAAAACGGCCTTCCTCCTAGAAAGAAACTGAGGTCGCGTTCCGCATAACACGGCATCAAAAAATATAAAAATTTAATATCTACAAAAAATATTAAAAATTGATATCTAACAAAAAGTTTCAGGGCGATACAGAGGAAATGGGACTATTCAGGTAAAAGTATCTGAATAATATTTCTAGGGAAACATAATTTTTGCAGTGGTGTTTCTTTACTGTACAGCTGTTGAACGGCCTTCCTGGTAGCGTTATTAATACCGATGCCCTATATCTACGAGATTATGTAATAATTTACACGCACCTCTAACTCAGTGTTGCTGATATATACTGGTGTTTATTTATACCTATTCATGTACATGCATGTATTTATGTCTGTATGTATATATATGAATATATCTAAGTATGTATATGTATATGTGTATGTATATATACATTATGCATATATATATATATATTATATATATATATATATATATATATATATATATATATATATATAATATTCGTGTGAGTAATAAAAAGCAGACAAACATCTATCAAATTAGTTGAAATATTTGTGTTGGGAAGCTAAAAAGATTAATCAATATCAAGACACACACACACACACACACACACATATATATATATATATATGTATATATATATATATATATACACACTCAAAGTACATACACCAATGGGACGGGGAATCCTATAAAAGCAAATGGAAAGAGAGTGGTAGAGTCGCCATAAGAATGTAAAATTTTAAATGGCGGAAGTGGTAGGAGAATTTCAAAGCTTTCCAGATGAATAAAAAAAAACGGCAACGAACCGTGCAATCCGAGGATTACTTGATTCTTAACACTAGATGTGGAAAGTGGTGCCTGATGGTTATGAGGCTTACGCGAGGTGGAAGGATTATTTCCTCAAGTTTACTGCAACAGTGACCAAAACAGTACTTGAAGAAAATAAAAGGGGACACCACCAGATGATGAAACTTAAGAGGAAAGGGGAAAGGAAGAGTGGGATCACTGATCAGACAAACTGCCATGGTCCAGTTCTGTCGAGATGGGAAACAAAAGATGATGCATTAAAAAATATGAGAGCAATATTCTTATTAATGATGGATAACAGCAATATAAAGCTTAAATATCTGGGCTGAAAAAAATAATTTGAGGCAAAGGCAACTTGAAGTTATATGAGCACTGAAAATGATAACCGAAGTGAGAGGCTACATTACAAGTTCATCAAACAAAATATAAAAGTAGGAAGGAGGAGGAAACAGCAAAACAGGCAGAACTGTGTAACAGGGGAGCTGAACAG
Source organism: Macrobrachium rosenbergii (assembly GCF_040412425.1). Taxonomy (NCBI): domain Eukaryota; kingdom Metazoa; phylum Arthropoda; class Malacostraca; order Decapoda; family Palaemonidae; genus Macrobrachium; species Macrobrachium rosenbergii. The sequence goes on from NC_089795.1 coordinate 70,826,349, forward strand.
GACTGAGCTGCGGGTGTCACCATAGATATGCAAAGAATTTCAAAGCTAAGAGACAATAGTGCAGAAAGGGGGAGGTGGGAGGGGTTAAGAAGAAGAGAAATCATTTGGATTGCTGAAAAACTCGTAATAGCATGAACAGAAGTAGAATGGAGGAGTAGTATTAAAGGACAAAACAAGATAAGGTGGAAAAAGCCCAACCCTAAGAAAATTTGCTGGAAATGAAGAATGTGTCAAATGTAAAGCCATAACATTACCAGTTAGAAATAAACATACAAAGAGAAGTAAGTTCCGAAAATCATAAATGAAGAAAATAATTCTCCAAAATCTCACAAAGATAATCTAACACCATCAAGGTAAAATAGATAGCTCCTAGTGAGTCTTGCCCGGCAGAAACTATACTACAGTGGTGTATTTATACAAAGCTACGGCTGAATATACATATATATATATATATATATATACATACACATATACATACATATATACATACAATAAATATATATATATATATATACATATACACATACACACATATACATACATACATACAATAAATAAATATATATATATATATATATATATATACATATACATATACATACATACACATGCACTCATTTACAGAGAGAGAGAGAGTTGTACTGGATATGAAAAAACTGATCTGAATAAGGCTAGCTATGAATGCAATAACAAAACGATATGAGCAAGGATGGGTAGCAATATAATTATGATGAAAATATAGAAGTAAAACAAAACCACAAGTAGAGCAAACTGCAGAAAGTAAAACAAACAACAGCCAAGAAAATATACATTACCGTAGCATAAGGCGATAAAATAGCATCTATAGCAACAGCAGAGACTATGATAATGAAAGTATCCGAAGACAGTTCAAGGATACAAGAAGCAGGAGAGTCCTAGTAGGTTAAAGGGTTTTTAAAAACAAGTCACGTTCGAGTCGAGTCACGTGAAAGAATACGCACGTTTGCCAGGGGAAGCAGAAGAGAGGAATTACGAGAGAGAGAGAGAGAGAGAGAGTCTAGGGTACAAGAGGAGTAATGAAATTGGGTACTGGAAATGGAAAAGGGTAGAACGGAGAATCAAAATAAATCAATAAATCGGTCCTGGAAAGAGATAGAGCGGAATGGGAGCAGGGGATGGTCCGAAGGAACTACAGTGTGTACAACAAGGATGCTGTGTAAGAGGGATGGACAAATAATACAAGATGAAAATCATTAAGCCATCTTTACAGATCAATTTTCCTTAGATAGAATGAACCACGAATGAAGGAATGCTGCCACAGAATATTAAGTAAAGGATACCAAGCATGAAACAAGAAATGTAACCACAACAGCATGATTTCGTCTTTAAAGTAGCATTATGCAACATAAACTTGGCTAATAGACAAGGCGCTCTACAAAAATCTAGGCCAAATAACACCTGACATGTGTCTTATTATAACAAACGTGTGCATCTGGTATGCATAATACAGACAATAAATAACCTGTGTGCTCGAGCAATTTCACGAGAGAGAGAGAGAGAGAGAGAGAGAGAGAGAGAATGTTCAAGTTGATGTAAAGAGAAAAAAAATTATGTAGTCAGCGAAACAAGCGACAAAGAGCGAGCGGAATGCGATGAGGGGATATGGGCGGCAGAGCCGGGATTCGGTCACGTGCAGGCCTACTATCGGTTACTTGGCTGGCAACCGGTCTGCCGACTGTTGTATAAAAACATTGCATAACGCCAGGTGTCGTGTAGGCGACTCGTCTTTTCCTCCTCTCTCGCTTTCTTTTCTTTACGCTACGGTATTACATTTCATCGACAGAAAGTTTAAAAGGATAAAGAATTTGAAAGAAACATCTAATCCCCTGATGTTTCTACAGGGTCAATAAAAGCTAATGCATTGACAGCAAAGCTTATAAAAACCACAAAGTGTGCGGATGGATACATAAAAAAAAAAAAAAAAACAAGTAAGGCATACGGTACACGAAGCCGAATTTAGGGCAGCAGACGACGGGGTTGCCCGCACACACGTACACCTGGATCTATTCGTCTTCATCACAATGACTTAAGAGGACAATTTTGATTTAAAAAACAATTAACCATATTTGCGAGAAAGTTTCATTCATCGCCCTTCGCAACATCATGAGAATTATTCTAGGTAATTGATAAAACTCTGGGAAACATAAGCAGAAAGAGTAATTCAATCATTCATAAAGTAAATGTGGCAAATTGAGGGCTGGCGGGTGTTACGAGAGGTGGGTCTCACTCAGAAGAGGACCACCTCCTTTGAATCTTACTAGACTGTGGTCGGAATAGTAACATTGGAAAAAGACATCTACGCTTCCTTTCGGCAGAGAGAGAGAGTATCTAGAGAAGCGCTAAGGTGTCGAAGTCCTACATATAGAAAAAATAGTTTAACCCTACCTAAGAAGAACAAAACGATGTAGGCCCCGATTAAGATTCCAAGAAGAGCAGGGTAATGAAAACACAAAAGCTTTAACAACTGGGATGAAAGAAACAGCTTGTAGCTTGTCAAGAAAACTACTAATTTTTAGGAAGCAGATTTAGCAATCTGGAATATGTACGCTCTCCAAAACAATCTCGAAATAATAGGCCGAAATCGGCAAATAAAATGTACCGTATACAACGAAATCCCCACTAGACAACCTCTCAGCACCAGTCATTAAACTCGTGGTTTAGTTTTGCAATAATATTTAACATTAATGATTCCCAAAAGGATAACCTGGAAATATCTTTATAGCTGCGAATTTAATATGCTTATTTACTTGAGGGTATAAATACACAACAATTATTCTACAAAATCCAGTTTAACTATTCAGTTCTCACGCATTCTATCCAACACTAATTTGATTCCAGGCTGATTTCAATGCTGACAGGTTCGGGTTCATTTGTACTAGTCCTCTATTGTTTACTGAACTTAAGCTAAATGACAAGATTTTTTCAAAGGCAGTTGCCGTCTTCAAACATTAATCGTATTAAATTCAGTTACAGGTGATTTGTATTTTATTTCCAAAATGGAAAACACCAAACACATTAATTTTTCTGACCAAAGTTCGATTTATGAACTCGCCATATTTGCAACTACATAAACTATATAGTTACTGTTGTTAATTTATAATGAATATTGTTTCTTATTAAATAACTCAAGAGGCCACTTACCTAGCTGACAAACTTCCACAGAAAATGACTCCTTACTTGGAAAAGAGGAAAAGATTGGAGACGAAACTAAAATTATGTATATTGCAAAAAATAAATAATATAGCAGAAACTAAAATTATGTATATTGCAAAATATAAATAATATAGCAAAGAGCTGCTCACTAATCTCATAAATCCTCAGCATTGGCAAAATGGACTTAAACCGGAACTGAGAAACGTCGCTGTTCTGTAAGTAAAGCCAGAGAAGTATATTACCTAAAATTCCGAGTCGTTCTCGGCTATTCACAGAAACATAGTGTTCGTTAGGAAAAGCACACGTGGCTTTTGGATCATGGTCACCAAGGGACAAGTATTAGGAGAACGAAACGTGAATTCTCTCTCTCTCTCTCTGTCTCGTTCCTTGTAACCTTACAAGTGCCCTCGACCTCAGCGTGAATCATCGTGATTACGCATTTCCCTTCGTCTGAGGGGGAGGGGGGAGAAGGCAGAATTACATGAGTTGAGTAATGATAGGTAATCTCCTGTAAAGAGTTTATCTGTATTTAGCAAGTGAGGCACGAGGACAGGTGCCCTAGCCAACGTGACATTGGCATTACTTAAAACATCATGCGTGACCTACAAACCTTTGAAGAGATAGATACGTGAAACGAAACTGAACCCTTCGAAAGGGACGAGGACAGGTTGTGTAAGGACTTCATACAACTGATATTAATCTCTGATTATTTTTGTGACCTGCTAGCCACCGATTATGTACCATAGGTGAGCAAAGAAGTTTAAACTGTCTATTAAGGAAATTGTTACTAGTCTTACGATGACATGTAACGTACGCTATTAAAGATAGTGGCAAGTTCACTGAGTAATTTTATCCATGATATTCCTTCCAGGACACGACACTTTAATTCTGCAATACCACGTTACCAGTTATTTTTTATTCTTACAAAATAGCAGGAGAAATTAAGGTCATTCCCGTAATAAATAGCAAGCATATTTTTTTCGTCATGAGCTGGAGCTACAAAAAGTAATTTTTAAAAATGTAAATCTATTCTGAATTACAAAAGACAGTTAACAAGGTGCAATTATTATAATTGAATTACAATTTACCTTTTTTCCGTCTATAACCAGAATGATAACGTACTTTTAAATAAAATTAATTTTTATCGGCATTTCGCTAAATTTTACAGACAAATTAGTTCCAAAACTGTTCAATCATAAGCCCAAATGACACACAATGACTTTTAATTCTTAACTGTGAGTTCCAGACAATGAATAATAGCCCCACCCATGACCAAATATTAAAAGCGCAAAAAATTACATAATACAACTTAATAAAAAAAAACACCATCGACATTACCTGTTATTGTAAAGCTTTGATTCCTTCTCGAAGGAAGAGCAACAAACAATCACGACTACGGCAAAACCACAAAATAAATGTACAAATTTCTAAAGTTCCTGCCAACATCAAATGACTCGCTAAATATGAACAGGGTATCTTTAGTATATTTTAGAAACTTTGATACATCAAATGTTTCCAAAACTAAACAACATTTCTGTTCATAAATATCAGCGGATGTTTATCTCAGAAACTGTTTTCCTTTCACAAATCTTTCGTGCACTTGAAAGACACCAGCCCAAATCGTTGTACAGAAAACTGATTTTCATGTCTTTTGTTGTATCTTAGAAAGCAACTATTATTATAAAAACGACCTGATTTGTTCTTCTAACACGCTTTTCCTTGACCTTCCAAGAAGAGTTTGCCATCACGTTTATCGTTACATATCTGCCAACATAACAGTTTTAGGTCTAATATAAAAAAACTGAGGCTCAACGAGGTGAAAACATCGACGTTCTTGTAAAGTTAGACACATTTCAAATACGTCAGGAACAATTTCCGCATGTGTAAACACTAGGTATAAAGGGAAAAAACATCTGCAAAAACCTTAACTCAATATGCTCATTAAATAGCAAATTTCAAGTAAAAATTCCAAATACTACCAATATGAAAGTGATTTAAAATAATTGAAATTGACCACCACAACTGATTCATTAAGTAGAGTAATCCCTTAAGCTGTTTTGATCGCAAACTTTATTATATCGTCTTTGAACAGAAGTCTGGATCTAATTTTCCTTTAAAAAATAACTTAGGTTTCTGAATAACCACATAATTCTTGCCATAAAATTAGGATCTGAGCGTGACTTAATTCATGGCAGCTAAACAATGTTCTGAGCTTATCTATACTTATAGTTAATATGTTGCGGGTTTCCTGCATGCCTAAGTATTTGTTCTGTCTTTATTTACTCTTCACAACTCTTATTTCTTTGCTTAAACTTTCAAAGTCAGCACAATTTCCCCGAAAATTTCGAAATATGTACAATGTTGAATCTAAATGTAACATTGAACTAAAAAGTAGCTACCAAAACATACCTAAATGAAGACTGCAAAAAAAGCTGATTGATAAAAATCCATGGCGAAAAAGTGATAAAAGTATTCGAGATTTTGCTATACATCTATAATCTATTAACTACATTCTCCAAATACGGGTAATCCAATAAAAGCGTTTATTACGATTACCAAGGACGTAAACAATGTATTTTTCAGTATCATATATTCCGAATTACCAGAGATCAACTCAGGGATATACAATGAATATCTGCATTGAAGGAAGTTTATTTGCAAGCATTGTAGGGGAAAAATGTACTATCTTCCTGAAAGGCATAATAAAAGTTAAGTGTCTACCAGTGTTTTCAAGGTTAATGTTAATTCATATTCTAGACAATGCCGAGAATTTGCTAGTCCGTCAAGCACAACAACTACTCTAACAAAAAAAAAGCTGGTCTTGGGTTGACACACTGTCATGAGCACTAGTTCAAATTCAAGTACTTAATGCCTATATACATTAAGATCTTCACTACCTTATACAGTAAAACCCAAACTTTTCACTAAATCTGCCCAGTCTACGAGGGTCTTCACATCCCTTTGATTAGATGTCTAATTTTTCTATCCTTAGCAACAGAGATTTTCATAACCTCTTGTGCTTAACATTCATACACATTTGATGATACTTTTCATAGATTACCTTTCCCCTCTCTCTCTCTCTCTTAACGCCTCTTCTGAAGTTTGTTTTATTTCTTGACTAAGTTTGTCTGGGATAATTAATACGGACTAGTCGTACATCAGGATCTTTTCATGTGACAGGGCATACTTTATTGCTCGTAAACTAAATTTTTGGGCCCATTTCCCTTTTATCATCCTTCACAATTCTTTGGACAAGGAGTAAGGAAATACAACTATCTCGTCTACCTTCTGAACAGAGAACATTACAAGTCTAATTCCTCATCACTTGCAGCTGCATAGAATCTAGAAATTTATTTCTGAAATGTCAGTGTGCATATAAGAAACAAGGAGTTGCTTAAAATGTATTTAAGACAAGACAACTGCAATGAATCCAGACATGCTCAAATTCATTTTAGCGCAGTATTTTACCTTCTGAACTATAACTTTCATTTTAAATGAGTGCACTTACTTAAAGTGTTCAAGTTGCTCATGTATTTTTAGACAGCCTAAACCTGTCATCCTTGGTGATTCACAAGGTAGAGATCAGTGACCCTTGTTGTTTTTAATCTACTGGCTGCTTTGGTTCTTTGTTCAACCTTTATGTGAAATGAAATGCTGCTTCCAGCTGGTAGTTCAGTAAATGAGGTGAGAAGCTGAACTCAGTGCAAGACAATACTTTATTGATCATTTCGGACTTGCAACACGATACCATTCTACGATGTTTAAGCAGTGACTGAAAACGTACGCGTTGTTTGTATGGAGGTCTACACCAACAAAGATAATAAAAATAATACCACATCCTCAATTCATTTACTCTCCCACCCTTAAAATAATGTTCTCCGGTCTGGATATCAGCAGCTTCCCATTATTTGGTCATCTTCTGTTAGTTTAATTTCTATGAGAAACTTCCACAACTGTCGTGCATGTCTGTCTCTCTCAAGATTTTGTTGTACACAACATCAGTAGTGGAACTCTGTTGAAGTATCACGATTCCTCACCGCCCTATAGGAGGTATTTCATTTTGTTTACTTTAAGAATGTGGAACAATCTTCCTGGTAGTGTTGTTGGTGTTAATGCTTATATGTCTACGTCAGGCTACAATGCTACATTCAAGGGTCATATCCTCTGTTGCCTTCATTTTCTCTTCACTGTTAGAATAATGCTTCCTTATGCATAAATCTATTTGGCTTCATCTTTCTTTTTCATATGAACCTTGCTACGCAACAATTAGCACTTTTTTGGCTTTACAGAAGGAGTCTGGTGGATGCTTGTTTAGCACGCTGATGGCCTTTGCGTCTTGTACTACATGAATGGGTCCTCATTGCAAATAATGCAATATATGATAGCTATAACAACCAATACATTACTTGTCGTCGATTCGAAAAAGAAAACCCACAAAATCACGCCACAAATAAGATTTTTTTTTCACCCTGCACATCAACCACTTCTATCTGAATAAGTCATAGCAGGTGAAGCCTTTTTTGATGCAATTTTTTTTTCTTTTTCTTTGGTGGCTGCTCCTGTGTTGCTCCTTTATCTCAACACGGAGACACAACAGCCAACCTATTCAAAAGTCGCTCCTCACGTGCTGTTTTGTCTGGATGACATCCCCTGTCGTAAGTCACGTGTCTCATCCTTAGTATCATACAAGTAGCCGCGGATCCAGGTCTACAGACTTTCAACTACAATGCATCGTATAGTTTCTATGCGCATTAGAACAGACAGACCCCTCAGGGACACTGCATAAGCTAGATTTTCTATATCATTTAAAACTGAAGTCACAATATCAAAGTTCAACGGCGCTCAATTTTTCCGGAGTATATGTGCAGAAAATGTTTACCTTGAAAAGGAAAAAAAACTCGGTCTGATTGGTCTACAGGTGTAACCTCCGTGAAATGTTTGATATATGTGTATGTGTGTCTCGGAAATCATTAAGAAGGATAACGGCGTTAACGCTGTATGCAAAACATCTGACCTAGAAGGTGAACGTGGCTCGTCTTGATAACTGAATCATAATAAAGTGCATTGTGTTGAGGCTGTACTCGTGCACTTTCTTTTGTGGTATGATATGCACTCTCTCTTCTGACCAGAACCCAGATCTTATACACACAACTAAATATCCAAATATCCTACTGAGACATGGAGTAAAAAACGCAAAACATGATTTGTCCTACACTCTTCAAATACCAGTCCCTCCTTTCACAAAAGGCCAAAGATCTTGCACTTAGTAACAGAAAGTAACTGTAATAATAACCACATTGAACTAAACAATTCGATTTTTTAAACGAAACATAAAATATCAAAAGACGACAGGAATGTCATACCGTAAAGAAGCCAGAAAACAGCAAAGGAAGGGAAATGAAATCATATGATTTGACTTTATTATCAAAACGGATGCACATTAATAATAACCTACAACTTCTGAACTAATTTCTTTGAAGTTTTCAAGCTGATATGAACACCACTACTACCGTCTCATACCTCTTAGTATAATCAATTACGTTCACACACACACACACAAACCAACATTAACATTACCGATAACGGCAATGATAACATTACCATGATTACTGTTTTTGCTTACCTTAAACACAACGAGAATTGAATTAATATCAGTCAAGAAGCTTCAAATTTACACAATTTACAAGAAAAAAGTGGTATGGGAAAGACAGGACACACAGTGAAAGGAGAGAAACCCTGAACCTCCAAAAAGAGGGAAGAAGGAAAGAAATGTTTAAAAGGAGAGAAATCCTGAATCTCCAAAAAGAGGGAAGAAGGAAAGAAATCTTTAAAAGGAGAGAAATCCTGAACCTCCAAAAAAAAGGAAGGAAAGAAATCTTTAAAAGGAGAGAAATCCTGAACCTCCAAACAGAGGGAAGAAGGAAAGAAATCTTTAAAAGGAGAGAAATCCTGAACCTCCAAAAAGAGGGAAGAAGGAAAGAAATCTTTAAAAGGAGAGAAATCCTGAACCTCCAAAAAGAGGGAAGAGGAAAGAAATCTTTAAACCTAAAATCGAGGGAAGAACGGAAGAAGCCTTGATCCCTAATAACGCGGGAAGAAGGGAAACAGTTTCTTGAACCCCTACAAAGAAGGAAAGAAAGAAATCTAGCACTCCAAAAACAAGAGAAGGAGAAAGGGAGTCTTGAGACCCAAAAATGAGGAAGAAATAAGAAGCCTTGAACTTTAATAAGGCAATTATTATCTCACAACAGCATATCCAGGATCTGTGTGTTACCACCTCTCTAAACTTACGAGATTGCTGCTCATTGCTAAATGGCGTCAGGTGGTTGCAGAGCTACCACTACCAGTTTAGCATGAACATTTGTTTACGAAAGCAGACACTGAAACGAGTAAATCTGCACAAATCTAACTCGGTCACTGAGAGAGAGAGAGAGAGAGAGAGAGAGACTTTTGACTCTTTAGGTGAAGACAATAACCATCCTTAATAAACCGAGGAGGGTAAACGATTTGGGAAACGATAGAAACGAAGGAAACTAAATATCAAGGAACTAAATACTATAAACATTAATGTCAGCTGATTAAATACCATATCAAGTTCTACAATACACCTGCGGGAATATGAAGACTGGTATTTGTTTAACAGGTGGCACGGGAAATGGCTGTTGCACAGAGTCAGGGGATTCGATAACAGTATCATTAGTAATTCATAAGCAATGGGGAAAAAAGCAATGAATACACAGAAGAGCTTCATACAAATCTAGGTGCGACATCTGGACAAAATTGCATGCACAAGAAAGCGGTGGTCAAGCAAAGTAATAACCTCATACTAACAAATTTGTTAGCGAACCTCATAAATGTAAACCTAGAGAACCGCATGAACAAAGTTAAAGAAAGTTTCCCCAGACACGAGAACAATGGCCGGTAGGACAGTCGAGTCAAAAAAAGTAACCAGAAGCCCTGCTACTCAGAGAAGTACCTTTGGCATCTAAACTGTATAACCAGTTTCTTACAGAAAGACTAGCGTTGAGCTACACTGATCTTTGTAAGATCTGGTATTCTATGTTTTAAATCCATAAAAAAATAAAGATTTAAGACGCCTAATTTCAATATTTTCAAAAATCATTGTGAAGGTGTTTTAAAACGGCCGATAAGGCATGAAACTTCAAAGAAGCTTTTTTTTTTTTTTTTGCCTCAGTCCAAGATACTATAGATCTATATATGAATCGCACCAGGTTAGTACAATTATGAGGGTAAGAACAAGCAACAAAGAAGGAATGGCAATAAATAATTAATGAGTAATCTGAAAACTGACACTTTGAACAAGAGGAGGCTTAACGTCACAGGAACGTCAAGGGAAGAGAAATGTAGAGACAAATGATCATCAATTAAACCAGAATAAAGTGGCCGGGTAAAAATAAAAAATAAAAAATACAACGATATCAATTTACCCAGATGACTAGTACGGCCTTGAAACCATGAAGACTAATGACAGTCACATCTACATGCCTCTCAAATGAAAATACACAGTAGTCTTCATCGCGAAGCTGAAACAACGGCAAATTATATCATCAATGGCAAACACAAAAACAGAGGACGAATGCCTTCAGGCCCCGAAGCCACGCCTGTCATAGCTAATGTTTATGTAAATGAATAATGACCTAAAGGGGTTTGAATTCACAGAAAAACACAATTAGAAAAACGTGGACTTCTTAACCCCGCCGTAACTTTCAAGTCGCAAAACCACTATGAATAATGAGTCATATCTGAGAAAACTTACGCACCTTCGAGAGGGTGTAGATAGGCCTAAAAGTCTGTACAACAGATTTTCTTACATAAATATTTCAATACCTTTATTGCTATACATGGGCAAATGATCCTCTGAGAGTAAAAGAAATGTTCCTACGTCTTTATGTGCCATTTAAAAGAAAAAAAAAACACGAGCACCAAAACACTAAATTTACTATATAAATTACTTGATAATAATGCAATGCCACAGGAAAACACAAGTAAAATTATACCTCTCTATGGCAGATTACAACACTGTTAAGCATCGAAATTTTACCCTTTCTAAACAGTTGAAAGTCTGAGGAAACTGAAGTTCCTCATTGGAAGGGTGGGTATCGTTCTTAGCTAGCACTCTGCTGGTCCCGCGTTCGTTTCTCCGACCGGCCAATGAAGAATTAGAGGAATTTATTTCTGGTGATAGAAATTTATTTCTCGTTCTAATGTGGTTCGGATTCCACAATAAGCTGTAGGTCCCGTTGCTAGGTAACCAATTGGTTCTTAGCCACGAAAAATAAATCTAATCCTTTGGGCCAGGCCTAGGAGAGCTGTTAATGAGCTCAGTGGTCTGGTTAAACTAAGGTATACTTAAACTTAACTGAGGAAACTGAGCGAGCAACATTAGACACCTGACAAATACCTGATAAAAATATTCGAAATCACGTCGATTTCCAACGCCATTTGAGTCGTTCCCGTTCATTCTGACTAGGAATATTAACAAGATAAAAAAAAAGCTGCTTATACATATCTAGTTATAAATTATTTCAGCACACTTGTAATGTATACTAATAAACAAAGCGCAATAAAATTCTGTTAAAAGTCCATAGTGTTACTTACACACAAGTTAACACACACACATACACACATATTATATATATATATATTATATATATATATATATATATATATATATATATATATGTGTGTGTGTGTGTGTGTGTGTGTGTGTGTGTGTGTGTGTGTGTGTGTGTATCAGAACATTTACTTACGGAAAGTTTCTGTCTGTCTGCCTGTCTATTCTTTAGGAGCCAGTACAACCAAAACAAAGATACGGGTACAAAGATAAGATAACCTTCAATATAACTTGCCCAAATGCATGAATTAAAATACCGTTTCATATCAAGATCCACAAAGTGGGCTAGCAACAGTTTTAAAGTAAATAATTCCTAAACAATTTTAATAAAAAAAAAAACGATCCCCAGTTTAGCAACGAGTGCCGGATAACAGCAGTCGATACTTGTTACAATGATTGATTTATGACTACCAAAACTATCGTCACAACACCTACGTTACTGACGCCGTCTTACAATGATGGCTCGCTAAATACCAAAATATGAACATAATAGGAAAATTATGCAAATCAACAATATTTACACCATAAAGACGCAGACCGTATCGGTCTTTAACGAAAAGAATAAATTTCTTACTTTTAGTACTTATGTTCATATATGGGAACCTGCTTGCAGCCATAATTTCAGATATATAATATTTTGAACACAACACCTACTAGTCTGATTATATGCCGTGGTCCTTACTTACATAACGTGCCAAACCAATAAATTTTCTCCACTTCCTTATCGTGGAGTTTAAAAGCCAATAATTTTGGTAACTGCCGTCTTGTCACTAATATCTGGAATTTGTAACTTTATTTAGTCTTCCTTGTCACCTAAGATTGCAAACCAGCCGATCATTTTCGTTTTAAATTTGACTTCTTACTAACAGTCAAGTGTAAATAAAAAGAAAGAAACATTAATGTCACCTTGGACTATTTCCGACTAAGGCACGAAATGACACTATTTCCATTTTGAGTAAAAAATATATACAAAGTCAAATAACTAACTTCCAGGTAAAAAAAAAAATTGTTTTCATGATGCACCTGCGTTCACACCACCCAATTCAGAACACAGTAGTTGCGGTTAAATGCACAAACAAATCAAGGCAACTTACAGTCATAATAAGACAACAAACACTTTATGTCATTAATTTTGTCAAGAGGAACTTTATCACCATCACTTCTCAGTTACCAAACATTTTATACAGAGCATAAAGAACAATATGTACATAACTTGATGTCTTCCCGACATGATGATACAGCAAATAGTTAAAAAGACAAAGGCTCTTGTCAAAATATGGGTATTGGGTATGAGAGAGAGAGAGAGAGAGAGAGAGAGAGAGAGAGAGAGAGAGAGAGAGAGAATTATTTCAACAAACGAGAGAGAATCATAGTGACCAGCAGATTCCAATAGCAGTGGAGCGTAGCGAATCCCGGAACAATAAACAATGTGGACGAACCCTAATTATATATTATCATATGAAACTGCCGGGGAAGTAATTCTCGTCAGATGCCTTAGAAGAGAATCCAAGGATCACTTTACCCTTTACTGGTGTCCTCACAAAGCTTCGTGCACCAACGCTCTACAGAATATTGGACCTTTGCTACTCAACTGACATTTTCAGTCCACTAAAACAAACTTTTCTATTGCATGCGCCAGTTAATGACAATCAAATAAATATACCCAGATTATCCTAACAAAAAGCCTCTTTATTATTATATAGTGCCGTAACATTTCCAAAAAAAAAAACTTTTCCGGCTCTCCACATCTCGGTAAACGTGGATATCAAGAAAGCAGTACATATAATACTTCTGAAATGTAAGACATTGCCCTTTGTTATCTGACGTAATTTATGGTGTAGTCTGATAACTGAGTAGGAGCCCTCGTACATCTTGGGCAGGACGGGAAGTTGGGAACAAAACCGAACTAAGAACTCCAAGGAACAATTGCATACAATAACATTTCAGTCCCTCAATGATAGTGGTTAGTTCAAGGAGGACCTGCGCCCGCTCGGGCCCTTACTCAAAGAGAGGTTAGGCGTTAAAGGGAATAATCCACTGACAACAGATCAACTTTGCCGACCCATTATGGACCCGCTGAAAGTATCTGAGTTAGGGCAAAGAAAATGAAAAATACTTACACGTATTGGAAAGAATGTATATACAGTAAATGCTACAGAAATCATATTTGTAAAACGTTCACATAAAGTGGATCCTCCTTCTATCTATCTTATCTGCATATGGTACAAGGTTTCTTAAACAATCCAATAACCCAACAGCAGATGACCCAGAAGTGACAATTACTGTAACCACATTAGAACACAAAGTCTTGGCTCAATTATGCCTCGGGTCGCAGTAAATTTCGAAGTGAAGATTATCATTTACCAAAAAATGGTATTCAATCACGAATTAAATCTTCCTGCCCGACCTATGAAATCTCAATGTACCTAGTGATTTGCCGTACTGGGAAAAAAGTGATCCTTTTTAACATTTCTGCGATTTCTTTGGCATAGCTTTGAGCATTAATACATAACTCAAGAGTATTTGTTTTTCGATACTCAGGATCAATTGAAGAATGTAAAAGGGCACTGAGCATTTAAGCACGTAATATATATATATATATATATATATATATATATATATATATATATATATATATATATATATATATATATATATATATATATATATATATATATAATCGAAAAGTAAAAATAATCAATGCCTAAGACAGGGGCATAGGTTTCTTTTTGCCCTGTACTGTGCAAGAAATAAGTGAGGCATGGAGGAAACATATTTGTTTCAACATTACATCAGTTATTACATCATCATCCATTTCTCCATCAACACAAAAAATAAAATTATGGGCCAGCTAATGTACCTCCATATAAAATCAACTCTTTATTCGTATACTTCCTGTCCTAAAATTTTGATGAAACCTATCAAAACCTTTTTTTAGAAATTTGCCCACTATTCCCAAAAAGTCCTTGATCCGAATTTATCTTATATCTTAATCCACCCTTTCTTGACCCGAGTCCACCCAGTCAGAAAGATGTTATGGAATTCCGTAAATAAGGTTTTTTGATTATAAATTTTAAAAATCCTGGTACTGCATTCACGTATATCATTATACAAGCAATTCTTCCCTGACTTATATCCTATCATTTCACAAAATTTCACTGAAATGACTCAGTAATTTTTTTTATATATTTTGTGAACATATGGACAAAAAAAAAAAGCATAGCCAGGCAAAGAATTACGGTTTATAGGTTTAAACATAATTGTTGTGCTTCTTTGTTGGCAGAAGTAACAATAAACAACTTTTTTGGGAAAGGGTAATATGCTTAGTAACTTCAGTTGTGAACATACGAAGTAGTCAGAGGTCATATGGATAGTTAAAAGACAGCAAAAATTTGGAATATTTTAACAAATCTATTTGCCTCTTAATCCACAAAAATTGCGAAACAAAGCGAGGAGCTGCAGGATGTGGACACAAACAAAAACACCGCAACACCAACCACCAGAGACAAGCTATCGACAAACAGTGTTGACCGTCGAAATGTAAACGGACTTGTCGAAAATGTCTAGGCCTGTAGTGAAAAAAGGGGGAAAAGATTTTCATACAGGCATAAAAACGAAGTGGTCAAAAATGCACATTTGACTGTTAACTACCCAACAACTATCTCCATTGCATTTTTCATCCACCAGACCAGTCTATTCGCGCATTATTCCCTTTGCCCATCTCTGAAATTGAAAAGGGCAGGATTGGTCTTGACTTTTTAACAGTTATAAAAACGAGGCAAACCATGTCAACATAGAAGGCATCAACTTTTATTCCACGTCAAAAAATCAACGACTTCCGGAAACAGATGGTTTGCGAAGTAGGGTTGATTGTATTCCTGTGGGAAGAAGAAACTACAACATTCCAGGTTCGTTTAGAGACTGACTTAATTCTTCTACATTTCGTCACAAGCCAGAAAAACGAAAGAAGCTAGGATATTATATTCATTTGACTTAAAAGTTATAATTCAAATGGGCTACAGAGGGAATAAGTCCTTCCAAGAAAGTTCGATCGTTGGTTGGCGGCCTGTGTAGTACTAAGCACAATCGCTTGCATTTTTCTTCAAAAATGAAGGAAAACTAACCCGATGTATCAAGATGGTGATCGAGCGTAATTTGAACATGTTATAAAACCCAAACTATTTAATACAATTACCAATCTTTAATCTTGACCAACGAGTCATAAAAAAATACCAGTGTCCATTTTTAATACAGTAAAATTAAAAGCTTTCTGTGCTCTCCAATGTAACCTGAATTCAGTTCAGTTCATAAACTATCCACAAATACTCACAAGTTCCAGTCACTTATGTTGTATTTATTATAAGTGGACATATAGAATATAAAAATACATACATCAGAGAGCATGACATCCTGGAATAAAGAAGTGACTCGGCAAAAGATCTGGGACCTTTGCAGCATTTCAAACCAAACTTTTGTAAAAAAAATTTTAATATATGACGCAATGAATCAATAGATAAATTGCTGACTGTACAAAGAACGACAACTCCCATTTACATATGAAAAAAGGAAATGGATCCAATCAAATGAAGTGATGACAGTGAAATAGAATGCGTGTCGCTACCTTTAAGCATACTCATTACTAAATCTGTCCAAAAAGGAAAAATAATGTATTGGTTACTTGACCGAATCATTTATTGAACATTACCGTACAAAAATGGATGAGTAACTGAATTATTTGCTTAACAAGAGTCAAGTTTAAGCGACGGCATTCACAAAGCAAGGAAAAATTATTTTATCTAGACTTAATATTTTTAAAAGATCAGGTTCATTATCAGAAAATAAAATTAAGAGAGAAGATTTGAACATTCACTTCATCATAAACAATATTCACACCAACATTCGCATTAGTACGCTTTGTATGCAATACAAGCCAGTTTCCAAATAGTCATCGTACGGATTAGCTAAGACAACTGAATATAATATGAGGGTCTCAAAAATACATGTCTGTGGAGGAAACCGAGCCTAAAACTGATGGAAAGGCAAACACAAGTATATACAACGCACAGAATATATGATATATGACTACATATATATATATATATATATATATATATATATATATATATATATATAATATATATATATATATATATATATATATATATATATATATATATATGTGTATATGTGTATGTGTGTGTGTGTATGTAAAATCTACTGGCTACTTTTACCAGATACATATGTAATTGCAGTAGCCGCAATGCCCTCTTAACTTCTCGAATTCTTCGCGCATTTTGGATACGCTTGTCATTACAAAGCCTTGAGATCCAAGTGCAAGAGATATGAAGAAATTATGAAGTCCGGTAGCGGGAAACGAACCCGGGTCCCATAATCAAGTGACCCCATTGTGGTTGTGCGACCCGGGTTCGTTTTCCCGCGACCGGGCATCATAATTCTTCATGTTTCTTGCACTTGGATCTTAAGGGTTTGTAGTGTCAAGCATATCCAAAATGCGAGGAGAATTCGATAAGTTAAGAGACCAATGTGGCGTCACGTGGTTATGGGACCCGGGTTCGTTTCCAGCTACCGGACATCATAATTTCTTCATATTTCTTGCACTTGGGTCTCAAGGCTTTGTAGTGACAAGCCTATCCAAAATGCGCGAAGAATTCGAGAAGTTAAGAGGGTATTGTGGCTTTTACAATATATATATATACATACACACACACACACACACACACACACACACATATATATATATATATATATATATATATATATAATATATATAAAATTTACATATATTAAAAAATTTTGTTTCTCTTCATAGGGGTAACTCAACGTAAAACGAAACAATGATAATTACAACTTTAACAGCTCAACTGCTGAATCATGACTGAATCCTGCGCAAAAGAACTTCTGCATCAACATTCACCCTTATAGAGGGGTCATCAGCAGCGAGCTGAACCCTTTACACCCATCTGCCATTTAATTTTATCTAACACGCACTCTGGCTCTTCCTATATAATGAGACCTTTCTTTACAATACTTTTCCACACCATCCCTCCACCTCTTCCTCCTAACTCTTCTGATTATACACTTTTCATCAACCTTTCGCCGTACTTAAATATTCTTTCCACATGACTGAACCTTCTCTAAACATTTTGATCCATTCCTTCCCCTTAACTAAACCTTTTAACAATTCTTCCTTCAGTTTTTTATTTTTTATTTTTTTACACCAGTACATTAGCTTTCAACATCCACATTGTGCTTCCATAAAGCGGTTACCATGACAAATCCTTCATCTATTCCGAACCTGCCTTCCATACACACTTCAATTCCCTTCACAATATTTGGCATATACCCTGCATCCTTTCTTTTGCTCAGTCTTGTCTGTAACTTATTTCAACTCCCTTCCTTCCATTGTCCCTTATTCTCATCAGAATCTGGAAAGTTGTTAGTCATAATAATGACTATTGTTTTCAAGAGAGAGAGAGAGAGAGAGAGAGAGAGAGAGAGAGAGAATTGCTATGAAAGGCTAAGGCTAGACAAAAGACGACTCCTCTTAGCAACATGCTACCTATCTTGAACATCTGTCGTGCACCCTTTTTTTAGGGTCCTCGCTTGTGACGCACTTACATATTATGTGCATACTTTGTTTAGACTGGTAGCTAGCGTAGCGCAAGTACCCACGTGGATACACAATATATGGAACTGAATATTTTCCTTTAAATTACACCACGTTCTAGCATGAATGACGGCAGTGTGTCTAACAAAGAATGCCGATGAGGACTTGAGATTTTATGTAAGTGGAAGAAAAACTTCAAGCAAAGCTCTAAAATTCTATATCATGTGATAGACTCTTGCCACTGCGAAGAAGAACTGTGCAATAAAATACATATAATCAAATTCTGAATCCAAAACATCACAGAAATTATCAACACAAAGGACTACTCACCTAATTCGTGGTGGTAGGTTTCCGTTGCCTAAAACTAGCAGTTATGACTTTGACCATCGACGGATGGTCTCTTGCTTGTCACTGTTTCATAAGTTATATTTCAACAGAGTCATAGGTAGTACTTCAACAGAGATCTTTCACATTCACAATTGATCCCTGATCCCCTTTACCTGCTGCCGAGAGCAACCACATTCACTGAACAGCAGCGCCAATATGCGTAAATGTGCCGCGCAGTCGAACTTCTCAGTTCAGAGGTCCTTAATTCTTCACACCGTTGGGCTGTGGAACAGCCTCCCAAAGGATGTCGTGCAATTGGAACTTCAGAAGTCCAAGCGAAAATGCAATGCATTACTACCCTAATACTATTCTTCCTGCATTTTAGTACATTTTTATTTGTTTATCTATTTATTATTTTTTTTCTTTTTTAATAAGTGGGATCTCTTCTTTCTGTGTTTCCCTTTACTTCCTCTTACTTCTTCCTAATGAACACCATATTCTTTGGAAGCTTGAATTTCAAGTTAATGGCCCTTGGGGCTTGTTCCAAAGGAATAGGTTTCATCTACTAAATAATAATAATAATAATAATAATAATAATAATAATAATAATAATAATAAATCAGTCTTATAACAACATCTCTATCCAAGTAGCTATTCCAACTTTTTTGTTTCAAGGCGGAATCCCACAAAAGAGCATTATTGCCTTCTGGGGTGATTTTCTATGCAACGTTCCACTTACGGTGTGGGAGTATTAAAAAATGCTTAACAAAATATGGAAACAGACTTCAACTTGCCAACTGGTTCCCTTACGTTTTAACTGGATACACATTTTCATTTAATTCAGTCTTCAACTTGCCAACTGGTTCCCTTACGTTTTAACTGGATGCACATTTTCATTCGATTTAAAGTCATCTTTCCTTTAAGCCCACTGTTTCACGTAAGCTAACAGCGACATTTGTACATTTCGGTACTTACAACGTCTTACCCTTCTCTCAGTATGGCTGAAACCATCTTTTTGTCACCAATTTTCTTTTGATTATTTGTTCTCAGTTAGTATCCCTTTCACCTTGCTGATGGTGTCTCGAGCGATCCAGAAGGTATTAGATTCCAACAAGCACTGCAGACAAGATAGCGCAAAATTTAAAGCTCGACGAATCGACAATTAACCTAAGGGTTACATAAAAGTTTTAAATATCTAAATTAAGAATTTCCAACTTCATAGTATATTGGCTGCTCAGACAAATGCATATTGTGTAAAATTATCTTATTAGAAAACTGAAAAGTGATCTATAAATTCAAAGATAAGGACATCAAAATGGTAAAATCGGTATACCATGCAAACTAAAAGAACGGTCCAAGATTAACGCATAGGCAAGATGCTTCGACTGCAATGCTAGGTTTAAAAATAAAAAAACAATTCAAGCATTATAAATAATTAAGCAACGTGGGACAACATCGACAGAAACAACCAAACAACGTTTCTTTCTACTAATCCACACCTGAAAAACCTGAAACTAAAAAAAGAAAAGAAAAAGGATATGAACATTCAGAGTTCGATTAAACCAAGCACACAGATGTTAGGCAAGTAATGTTAATGTTAGCTAGTTGCAAAATGATAATACAATATTCTACTTATTCTTACACTAGCATCCTTTTTGTTAATCCAGCAAAAATTAACATTCTTGGCAAAGGAAATGTGTAATTATTAACAAAAAGAATTGCTACTAAGTACATTTCAGCAAAATGAATACAGACAAGAGAGCAAGACTTGTATAACAATATTTGTTAATATTTGTTAATTTCAAAAGCACACCAGGTTCACTAACTCAGTAATGGGAACAAAGATACTTCACCCCTCACACCTAGATTTTCTAATGCAGTTGGAAACGGGGTGTGCCAATGAGACTAACGTTATCGTGGAGCAATTATTCAGCCTGTTATAGGTTCCCAGATTTTACAATTTTCATATAGGCATTTTTATTTCTTCAGGATTGACTTAAGAATTCCGTTCTCCATGCTTTTTTTCAGTTAAAAATATTTTTCAAATTCAGTATGCTTTCTTTTATTTGCAAAATGTAATTTTTTTTTCGGGGGGCAATGGAAAAGATTTTAACTAAATAGAAAATTTAATGTGTACAGATTCAAACATGCCTTTTAACAAAAATAGAAACTACGATAATACATATTAAAAAACTAAGATAAAATCTATGTTTAAAAATGTAATCATCCTCTTTTATTTTTGTATTAAACAATTTCAAAATAAAAATCAAGTCATTAAAGCTAGCTTTGAAAGGCTAAAAATCACTAACTTGGATATTATTCTGGTGTAAATTATCCCAGAGTGCGAATCATAAAGACTAATTTCTATTATATAATTTTTTTCATCCTAACTCGCAGTCCTTCCATTTTTTTTTATATTTTAGAAATAAAAATTAAACTACTCCTAAAAACTACCACATATAACTTTAAGCGTTCACATCTTAATCATGTTTTTCATGCTCGTGAGCTCCTCCAAGAATTTGCTTTACCTGC
>NC_089795.1:70850162-70905162 GCF_040412425.1 Macrobrachium rosenbergii
TTATGGACTGGTGGGCAAATGACTCTGACATATCCATACATGAGTTCTCAAACTTGCTTGCGTGTTTGGTCTCCAATCTTTTGCATCAACAATTAAATTTCGTGCTTTTCTAACATTTTATTTATTTATTTATAGGTTTACTCAATTACGTTAATTTTCATAAAGTAACACCTTAACGTAAGAATTAAAACTCGCTACACATTTCAACTGAATCCTTAAAACGTTCCAAGAGATAGCAGAAAAGTTTGTATGCTTGAGTGTTTTATTGAGAGCAGCTTTGAAATAAAAAATAATGAAAAATCAAATTCTCCAAGGTATAATGCAATGACACTTCAGAAACTATAAACTGAACTCAATAATCGCAATCCTTTTGCAATTTCAATACTCTCAAAATTTTCAGGGTTCATGTCTTCGAAAGGAACGTCCTTCTCAAAACCTGTGACATTTTCAAATTTGTTTAAGACTGATTTTCTTCACAATATATAATCATATTTAACCACGGGTGATTTTTATATTAGTTTTTATAGAAGGTAAAATATTTGCGAAAAAATACTAACTAAGATTTTCATGTATGAAATTAAAGTAAGAAAATGTATTCCGTGTCGATGACCACAATCGTTGTGACAATTGTATTCTAAAATTAAATCATTTGATCATCATGAGAATGTCACTTAGGAATATATCATTCATTATATACTGTGTGTGTATGTATATATTATATATATATATATATATATATATATATATATAATATATATATATATAAATATAAGCATATATATACATATATATATAATATATATTTTACACACAAACTTTGGAGGGGTGGCTTCACAGGGTTCTCTAATTTTCGATGTAACTTTCAACAATCGACTACGTGCACGTACCATATATATATATATATAATATCACATATTAAGAATTACAGGAAAATGTAACATATATATATATATATATATATATATATATATATATATATATATATATATATATATTCAAACATTCTTATGGAATAAGCCTTACAGGCTACGTAATTGCCAAGGCTGATTTATACTGAACAGAATGATCAAATGTGAAGAGGAAACGAATAAATTAAAATAAATACATCAAAATATATCAATAAAGATATTCAAATATAATAAAAGATATAGAACTGCATGAAATAAAGCAGGTATTACAGCCTTTTTTGTACATATGGGTATCAACATAAAAAAATACTGCAATTAAAATAACAGATACCTGATACTGGATGCTGATGTTTTGCTACGCGAGTAGCCCGAACTAGTTCATAGGGAGCAGATACTAAAGAGCAAGTGGAAATTAGCTGTAGAATTGGAACTTCTGAAAGTTTGCTATACTGGAAATATCTAGGCGGTTTGTTTAAATGCTAAATACCATCGTCCAGAAAACGGAAATCATACTTCTAACAATCTTCTTTACAAAATGAGAGTATTGTGAGGATTCTGACATTCAGATAACAGTGAGAGAAAAGGCCTAGATTATGTACTGTGCATAAGAGAACCCTTATCTTGGCACAGATGCCCGCCAACACTAGATGACTTATATATCTCAAATACTGTGAAAAAGAAACTTTATGGGTATAGGTAAATAGGTAACACCAGCAATCGTCTGAATTCTGAATCAACTTTGCAACTCGAATGATGGAGTAGGAGAATATCAGCACATCAATGTTCTGAGTTCAGCCGCTAACCCATCACTGATCACTTGAGATATCTATGAGAGTAGGAGTAACTTCACTTCATATTTGCGCATCGCAGTTTAATAATAGCACATCTGTCAAAACCCTGTCTTTGCTGGCGCAAGCACCTATTACGCAATTAGTCGACTGAACTGAGTTTTCAGCTGGATTTGGGGGAAGGATAACCTCATCCTTAACTATTAGCACTCTTAGGGAATATGTATGATAGAAATTTATAAATATATATATATATATATATATATATATATATATATATATATATATATATATATATATATATATAATAGTATATGATGGAGAATATGCACACACACACACATATATATATATATACATATATTGTACTATATGAATAATATAAACACACAATATATATAATATATATATATATATATATATATATATATATATATATATATAATTACCTGTGCAGTCATGAACAACGGAAAAATTTAAGTCATTTCTTCACAAGTTGAATATTCCTGGATGTTAGCAAAAGTTTGTAAAAATTTATGTGAAGGTAACAATAATCATTTGCCTTGGTCCCTTGTTACATGTG
Organism: Macrobrachium rosenbergii; assembly: GCF_040412425.1. Taxonomy (NCBI): domain Eukaryota; kingdom Metazoa; phylum Arthropoda; class Malacostraca; order Decapoda; family Palaemonidae; genus Macrobrachium; species Macrobrachium rosenbergii. Next base: position 70,852,442 of record NC_089795.1, read on the forward strand.
AAGTCGATTATCACTAATATACATATATAACACCATAAATAAAATTAATAATTGCTATACCGCACAACGTGTGACTTAAACAACAACAAACTATATTTAAATTCATCGTAGTTTTGCATAATGCAAAAGTTAATTACTTCAATTAATTTTTGGGGAAATTTGTCATGGCAAAATACAGAAATTACTGGGTTCTTTTGACCTTTTAAATTGTTATTTTGTGTATAGAACATCCGATGAATCATAACAATTTGGATTGAAAATTATACTAACTTGACTATCCAGCATGAAAAGTAATTTTATTCAGACCGATCATAGACATACTTTGCTTAAAAAATTATCGGTGGAGAATTACAACAAGTTTTTCACCTTTCTCATTCCTTTTTAATTCTTTGTACCCGGCGCAAATAGCATTAACTATATATCACTGGAAAGTCAATTTACTCTATGGGTGTATAGAGCAAAATAATTTTTATATCTCTGATACTTCATCTTATTTTTACAGCAAAGTATAAAAGTGTTTGTTTTTAGATATGTTGAACTGCTCGTTTTTAACTTTAATGTTTATTGCTTTGCACTGAATTATAACTATTAGGCTTTAAAATGACTCTAAAATCAGCATGACAGCTAGGACTGGTTAAAGCGAAATATCAATAAGTGTAAGGAAGGACAGCGACTGCAGTGTACCTAACCACAGCAGTCGTAGTCTGAGTATGGATACATGCTGCATTTTACACAGCAGAGCTATTCATCTGCATATACTGAGATAGAGAATATATATACACAAGCACATAAGAGAGAGTTTCTCTCTTTCCCGTCGATAGTTCAAGGTTATACGCCAAGAACTCGTAACGTGGAAACAAAAGCCATTCGGGTGTAAATAATCATCTTTCAAAGGCTCATATTTTTACCTACTACTGAAAACACTCGTATTACATATATATAGCCGCCCGTTAATGAACTACCAGGACATAAACAAACACGGCATCAATAAACGAACTTTTCAAATAACAACAACCCATATTGCCTGGCGGGACATCTATTTAAAGCATAACCATGAAAGACCAAAGGCACCAATCACAACAAAAGAGAGCGATGCAAAGGAACGGATGTCAGGGACAAAACATTTCAATTGCTCCAACTATTGCGAATGCCTGTTGAAGGTGATAGATCACTAAATACCTTTTCAACTGAATAACCTTCGCCTCTTGCAAAATGAAAGCTGAGTTAACGTAACGTAACGGGGAGAGAGAGAGAGAGAGAGAGAGAGAGAGAGAGAGAGAGAGAGAATAACTTTTATAAATAAAAAAGGGCAAGGAAAATACAGAAATATCATGAATACCTTCAAAGAGGGACCGGGATCCAAGATCATTAGAAAACGTGAGCAAATGCCGGCACGTGACCCCGCCTCACGCTTACAGCATCTCTCTCTCTCTCTCTCTCTCTCTCTCTCTCTCTCTCTCTCTCTCTCTCTCTCTCTCTCTCCCCAGCATCTACTATTCTATCTGTTATTTGCAAGTGAGTTTTTTTATTCTCAAGTTTTCTCTTCTGAGACTGAACACATACTAGGATAATAGTTGTATTTAGATTAAGACTATACATTTTCTTTGTCAGTATTCTTAGTCATGACGAAAACACCTACTTGAGATTATGTCCTTCGTCGTTACTAGAATTAAAACACTTATTTGTGATTCCCATACTAATGTATGTTCAAGATGCAAGTTAGGGGAGGGGGGGGGGGGTTACTCACTTCTAAATATTTGCCCTGGGACACGTGCAGTGAATGCCAAAACCAGCGACTCGCACGTTCGAACCCTTTAAACAGGTTGTCGGCTTAAGCACTTAAACTAAAGCGACCATTGCGCTCAAACTGAAAATCATTCGCTGCTTTGTTTTCTGAGTTTGAACCCCGATTCTTTTTACAAAAGGATAGGCACATTATTAGAGCCAATGCATTTTAACCCGGGCTCCAGAGTCGTTTGTCGTTCCTAGGGCCTTATGAAAATATTCTATTAGGGACATATTATAAAACTAAACGATAAATATCTAGTGAAAAGACTCAGTTATATATTATAAGAAAATGGAATGCGCACATATGAGTATTTTTAGTAACCCATATTTGCTGAATTGGGCCATTCACGCTAAAATTAATCAATATTAAATACTGCACATTGAATTGTTTCTCATTTTAATTCCAAAGCAATTTCTTGTGGAAGTTACAAGCTCACACTATTATTCATTCGTTTTTATTCCAGCTGTGACCAAATTTGGAAAAGATCTTCAAAATCAGCTAGCTGACTGTTACGGGCTGCCCTAGAGCAAGAGCCCGTGCCAACATAGGGCAGCTTAATCTAAGATGACGACGACGACAGCCATCTGAATTGTAGGAATTTAACTTCAGAAATTCAAGCTTTGTACAAATACTTATTTGCTGTACAGGGTGACAAGAACCTTACTCATAGTTTATATACTTTCATCTTATTTATTTTACTTTGTTTTTTATCTTTTGTTTTCTTGTCACCTCTCTTTTACTGAGTACTCATCACTAACCAATGGCGTTTACCGCGCTAGGTTGCTTTTCCTTTTGGCGGCTGGGTTTATGACATTCTATCCAACTAAGGTTGCAGCTTAGCTTGTAATAATAATAATAATAATAATAATAATAATAATAATAATAATAATAATAATAATAATAATAATAATAATAATAATAATTACGTTGCAACACACTCGTATGGTGTTACATATTCGATCTTAATTTACAGTACTCCATAATCTATGCCTTCCAGGAAGGTAATCAGAGTCCGGACAAATAACTTCAAACTAACTTCAAACAGCAACCAAAAGACTATTATAAGTCTATCAACATAATCAATCTACCGTAAGTAATCAAAGTAAGAACTAAGAGAAGTCTGAGCCACACGGACAAACATTATTGGGATTCAGGAATGCTATGTACAGTTTTATGCAAGGCCCTTTATTTTTTCGATTAATTAAACGTGGTTGATAATGTGTAGATGTTATTTATTTCTAATACTTCACCGAACAGTTATATGATCAACAAATAATTCTTGAGGGCTCCCCACTCGATCACATGAATCTTGATATGCGAAGCATACCAAGAATACATTAGAACATAACGACTGACGACTCTTATTTCATACTCCCACAAAACCGGTATGAGCAATCATTATTCTGAAAGCACTCCATGTTCGCTTACGAAATTACGGTCAAAGACTCAAAGTCATCTAGGTTCCCAGTACACCATTCCCATTTTCCAAATAATTTGCTTTCCAAAATCTTTATGACGTGGCTAACACTTGCAGTGCGGTCATGCTTTCTTAAAGGTATTTGCACTAAAACTAAAACTAAACCAACGAATGCTACACCACTGCAACAACAATACCATTTTCTAACGTCTTGCTATGTCATGTACACCGCTCTTCCCTCAGCAATCACAATAAAACTTCCTTGCACACCTAATTGCCAATTTAAACAGAATGGTTTTTGGGGATATAATCTCCAACATGTAATAACTGGCATGACGCCCACCCAGCCTTCCCTACGAATCCTCTTATAATAAGGACAAAGTAGCCAGAAATCGAGGCAAGAATGACACCTCTACCCACTAGAACATAGTGGAGGGAACTGGTAAAAAATCAGCACCAGCAAGAATTGCTCCCGGGTAGGCAGTACACAACAAGCAGGGTAAAAGTATGCATTATGCATCACACCAATCTCAGTAAGGACAATAAATATCTTCCACCTTCAGATACTTACATAATAATGCACATGAGTCAATGACATTTTGATTAGTGACATACTTCTCCAATGCTAGCAATAAGCATTACTGTACCTGTTAAACCCAAATGTGATGGACAATATGACCACCAAGGAAATCAGATACTTTATTGCGTCCTCCCTTTTCATGAAAAACAAGCAAGGTGCTTTATCCATCAAACAGAATAATTATTTCAGTGCTTCTCAAGAAACAAATAAAGTGACATAGCTACTGGGTTTTACCTCACACTCTCACCAAAACTTTTTCTGCTGTTGATTCATAAAGACTGGATGGAAAAAACTTTCACCTTTTTATAAAATAGATTTACTTTTTATCCGAAAAACAGGAAGTTATTGTGATTTTGAACACGGATAAGAACGGTACATTTTCTCTACTAAAAATTAAATATATTTTTACATGTATATACATAAAAAATATATGAGAACACGGCGAAGGAGAGACCGCTGGAATTCGTTTGAAAATGGTGGATGTGCATGGCGTGTAAACTTTGGTTAACTGATGTTATATTTATCCTTACTTCCAAAACAGAATCAGTAATGTGACTGCTACCGTTGAAAACGATAATGCAGCTTTGCAACAGGCATGAAGTAATTCTTGTATAGATTATGTTCGTCGCTACCGACGAATATACTAGGCGGAATGAGATCCTTGTGGGCCGAAATCAACGACAGGCCTAGGTGAAGCTGCTAGACCGAATTGTACCGGATTCCTGAACTGGAATGGCAAATTGAATTTTTGTGGTTCCAAACCTCTACTCCTTGCATTGTTTCCACACCTGCGAGGACTGAAAAGGAAGGTGTGGCCTCCATAGTGAATTAATAATGGTCTCAAAGACGTCAATGCTTCAACATGTGTGGGCATCTCGAGACAAAGAATTAGTCCTTACCCTTGCACACAATTCAAAAACAACGGGTTAAGGGCTTATAGTTGAAGATCATGAGAATGTATGGTGTTTTGTAAACATGGGTGATTGTTAAAATCAATAACAAAAACGAGATAATCATAACATAAATATAAATGGAGGCAGGAACATGCAAAAGGGAAAAGAAAAATGGGGAAAGACATGTCTTGCCTTTACTGCCTGTAACCAACGCATTATTTTTTGCTACTGTGAGGATTATTCTAGCAATCGATAAATAGTTAGTTTTATTATATACGAGTATAGGTAACAACAACTCCCACATTGGGAACCAAAATTGCAATTGTAAAAGTAACATTACGGAAAGACTACAACAACAACAACAATAATAATAATAATAATAATAATAATAATAATAATAAAAATAATAATGACAAGAGTAACAGCAATTACAGTAATGATGTCGGTGATGAGATAAAGAACAATAACAACAGCAGCATTCAGAAGAAATCAAACCTCCGTAAAGGTCACTGAAACAAGCAACGTGAAGCTTGTTTGTGTCTCTGTGATCGTAGATATTTAAAAAAACGGGTGAACAGAGTTCGTCATATATATGTTTTGCTTGACCTCCATGAGATAACTGACTTTCGGGAGAAAAAAGCTGAGTTCAGAAGGTTTCCATGGCATTATAACGATAACTCAACGTTGATTCTCCTATAAACTTATGTTCGGTATAACCTCGAAAAGATTACTTAATTCATGTAGCTGTTCAGTGTCGTTAAATCTGTTTACCCTTTCTTGGTGTGTCCTGCTATAATACCTCACAATTTAGTGGCTGCAGGTAGTGAATAAAACACTAACGATGGAAATTATTGATAAAAATGACAGTGGCCATTAGTGATACGTTTTTTCGAAATGGTAAAAAAATAACCAACATATAATATAAAAAAACTGCATAGTGTTCGATACTTTTATAAACCGTGAGGTGAGTAATAACAGAACCACATAGAGATCTACCATAAACACCAGATACAGAAAAAGCCAAATACGACTGGGATACCTTTCTCTTGCAAAAATACAATAAAACCCAACTACAGAGTAGCATCACGTCAAGGGTTTCGAGTTCAGATCCCCCTTTACCCCTGTGGTGGCGCAAAGCTTTCTTTGATACCCAGCTACAACACGGCATTCCAAGAGACTGTTCCTCTATGGATTCAAGTTTTCAAACTGAATATTTTTTCTGAAATAAAGGGAACATTTTAAGAGTTCGTCTTTTTGGTAAATTATACATCGCTACATATAGTTACATATGTAATACAAAACAGTGTATAAATCCTCTCTCTGTTTACACACACACATAAATACACACTCAAACACACACACACACACATATACATAATTATATATATACACGTTTTTGTTTGAGACAGATAATGGCAGATTTAATTACGCAATAATTTTTCATGCATCAATAACCTTGAATAATAGAGTTGCTGAAATAATTATGTGCTATTCTGTCCCCTTTAATCATTTGCATAGTTTTTTTTTTTTTTACCGCCAACCTACTAAGTCTCTTCTATCATCTCCTTTAATGTAACATATTAAAGGGATGCTAGTGAGTTTTCAATATTCATAAGCGGACTTTATCGCTTTAATGCCTAACTATTATGCATTGCGACAACTATATAACATTTTTGGAAGACTTAACTGCAGAGTAAACATGGGAACAACGAAGAAAAATGCGGCTTAAGATACCTCTTCAAATATGAAAGATTTTAACAATCAGGGAAAACATTTCAGAGGACCTTTCGAAAGCGGTATATTAGGAGTAACAGCTGCTTTAGAGGGGGCTGAACTGAGCTATAAGAATAAGACATGGTCCAAAGATCATGGTCATCAAACGGAATCATGAATAAGGAGATCGACGACAGGTAAAGAGTGAGAGAATAAAGCTGAGGAGCACCACAAAAGCAGAGTAGAGCTGAAGAACACAAAATACTTGCACAATAATGAATTAATCTGTGAACGAAGTATAAATGTTACCTAAAAGCAGCCACAGTTTCTTTAGTGATTGTAATCCACTGCACGATTAAGACATACATCCACCGAACAGTGAAATGTATCACATATTAGTGATATAAACACCAGTCAGTCAATTTTTACCCTACTGTCATGGTAGTAAGTTGTACTTCCTAGGTACTAGTATCCTGGAAACTTCAAAGGCTCCACTCCTAATTAACCGTATCCTTAGGCAGAAGAGCGCTTAATGGATGACTGTGAGCCCCTTGGGAGGATATGGTTCCTAAATGACGCAAGGGCCTTTGTTTCTTCAAGACAATACCAATCGCATATGTCAGGGCAGTCTATTTACCTAAGCTATTACCACAGTGGGAGTAACTGGTACAACTTAGGTCATAGGGAGGCCAATGGTTTAAGGTAAAACTGATGTACTGAGCTTAAGGCCGATGAATATCAATAGCAGGTGTCAGCTGGTCTGACATCGAACTATGGTTGTCAAAAAACATTTGGTCATGACAATACTGCGGATGATGTCGGCCGCTGATTGGCTTTATTCCGTCTTATTCGAATGCACACAAATAAGCCTCGAATTCCTATTAAAGCACTTATTTATGTATAAGACCCGAGATTACAATAAAGAAATAATGCAAAAATAACCTTAATAATAAATATGACCTTTTGAGTACCACAGATAAACCTGAGCTACAATTATATGAGAACTTAGTACCAGTATGAAATACTGGTAAAAGTACAGAACAACCAAAGATGGAGGCGGGCCGCGGGAATCTAACTTGACATTAGCATTCAGAGCTTCGGCTGAAACTGAACTGCTATCACTTTTGTCTCAATGTGACGGTCTGCTCTCTCATCTATGTAAGATTTCTTGTTATTTATATATGCAGTGTATGTTACGTAAGCATTCTTTAAAATGTATGAAACTTGTAAATAAGCCAAAAGACTTGACGGCACGCAAAATATTTGTTGAAATTGTGAAGGTTATAAGCATATTATAACTGACAACTATATAAGCGACTGTACAGACTTTGAGTCATTGCATAGGTTTATTGCGATTTCTTGGAAGTATACATTGCATTCATACTGCCAATGTCCAGCATACATGTTTCAGTGAAGTCTTTTCCTTGATAAACTTTTCTTTATATAAATGATAAAAATCATGTCGTAACTGAAATTGTAAACAAACACGGCTGATTCGGCCATAACTCATAAAATTCCTTTCTATTCCGAATGTTGTATATGTCTGTCTTTTTTTATACTGACCTCAACAATAACCTTTCTTATTTGCTTGTTTTAAGTAAGCAGAAATAACGTCATACGAAGAAAGGGGGTTAAGCCTATAGTGCACTGGGCGAGGAGGGTAATGCTGCTTACAGTTCCAGTGGGAGAACATTAGAGAACTCGCTTTTAACAAAGCCGGACTGTATATTTTCATGAAAATGTGGATATCGATGTGAAAAATGTTGCCAAAAATTTTCTAAAAATGGAAAAATAATGTATTATCAATATACTTATCCTATGAGAGAAAAATAAAGGTAACGACAGGTTAGCCTAACCACGATAACCTTTGAAAGCGCTTAGGCTGATGATTTTAGTTTTTAGGTCTAGTACACGGTGCTACTGTACTGCAGTGACGAAACACTACGGCAGCACATTGCTTTTTTTCTCTCTCTCTTTCTTGTTTGATCATGGTACGAATATGTTATTTTATTACAATATACATTTCGAAACATTATTGTTTTAAGGCCTATTGTAGTTGAAATAAACAATTTTGCATTCTGATCTGTATGTACTTTAAATATCTTGAAGAATTTTGTAAACAAGACTATGCCACAAAAGGCGAGCTAAGTAATTTTTTTCTGTTCTCAGTCTTGGGAACGATACTTAGGAGTTTATATATTAGGACTAGCACAAGAAAATAACTAAGACTTAATTAGAATAAAATTCTTCAGAAACAAGATAAAAACACACCTGCCGAATCAGTGGACATAGGTCTCCCGTTTGTTTGACGAAGATTCTTTTCCTTGTTACCATTCTCATTGGCTATTTTTTTTTTTCATTAGGCATGATATTTCGATAACTTTTACCATGTAAAAATTATTCTCATATATTCGACACTAATTTGTACACACAATAAAGTTTAAATGATGTTGCATCTTACCAAATGAGTAATTTGACGACATAGGTCTAACCAAGGGTATCAAACTTTATTTTCTTACTATTTCCAATATATGACACATCGTTTCGTGAAAACAAATAAAACCTGCATTTGTTACATATATAGAAAATACAACAATACAATATGTCACCTCGAAATGTAGTCCTGAAATTCTCTCACAGTAACATGTTAAGAAGACAAGACTTGTTAGTACAACCAGTAACCTATAGGCCTACTTACTTCTAAGCATCTTCAGTAACGAGCAAAATCGTTTATATAAGTTTAATGATGTTCTGATTTAAAAAGTGGAATCGCCACGGCACTGAAGCGCCACGATAAAATGTGGAGAAAATGACATATTAACAGAGAAAGCTTATCTACTGCTAACAAGACGCCTTACTAGCACGAGGAGGGTAAATAACATGCAGTAAGCATTACTTACTTGTGAAATATTATTCCATTTTCTCCTGAAGACTTCCTGTACCTCCTTCTGCAATTACAAGCTGCCCAACGTACCATTATGAAGATAATGAAAAAAAAAAAAAAATCGCAGGACACACTAATTAAAGAGCCTATTTAATCTCCGAGGTTCCCGGGTGTTTGAAGACGATCACATTGCTCTGCAGCACTATCCTGGCGGCAGTACTCCAAACTACGAAGTCCTATACTCTGTTTTTTTTTTTAATCAGGAGAAAATGAACTAAGTGGACGGGAACTGGATGTTGATTGGTTGAATGTAACATGCCCAAATAACATTTTTATATTCCATGTAAGTTCTTGGTAATCCGGATGAAAGCTTTCTTTAATAGCCTAAATTTCGCTTTTAAATTTACTTCATTTCTGCCAATAATGCTATCGAGTTGAGAGACCATCAAAAACGTGTTCACGAGTGCAAAAAAACGAACAAAGGTTGCCGGAGTCAACGCCTTCGAATGTACTTCGGATACATAGTTTTACAAACAGAAGTAAAATGTTATCCATATATCTTACGGCAGTTTGGAACAAATCACACCAAATGTTAGAAGAAATATGTAATTATCAATAATTTCTGAAGACTAGATCCCATTCAGACCTTGGAATTTGTGAAAACTACATTTGAAATCTTTCGGGAAGGTATGGAACAGCCATGTCGGTTTAGTTCACTCTAACCCTTGTAGTTAATGATGACCTGTATATTGTGGCCACAGTGATTTTTTTTGTTTTTACTTTGCCATATATTTCCATTCATCATCTAGTATGATCTTGTTTTCCCATTATCTTCCCTTTTTTTATCTTCTGAGAGATACCGAAGAAGTATCCGTCGTGGTGTTGTCACACAGTCTAGGCAGTTTCTGTCACGGACCGATCATCCCCTTTCCTCAACTGCGTATTTATACGCATTTCCCCAATTAATACTAATTAACATCTAATTTACATATCCAATTTATATATATATATATATATATATATATATACCAAGAATATATCTATATATATATATATATATATACTATATATATATATATATATCTTAGATTTTATATATATAAAACACCCTTACATAAATTTCACTGATAAGGAGAAGACGTCTTTTAAATAACTTGAATGGGACAAGGCAGTTTACAGTTTAGGAAACATGCTAGGCCTAGGTATACAGTGTTCTTGCTATTTCTACGGAAAACACACAAATATATATGTATATGTATATATAAATATATATAAATGAATTAGATTTTAAAGATAGGCTCAGCAATACGTATAACGCGGAATTACACTGAATACACTAATGAAGACATTTTCTCAAAATGAATTGGCTGGAACAAAACAATTTTCAGTTTGGGAAAAATGCTAGGCCTAGTTTACCGTGCTCTTGATATGTCTACAACACAGGCACAAAGCACGGTAACCTAGGGGTAGCATTTTTCCACAAACTGAAAATTTTTTTGTCCCTGCCGAGTCATTTTGAGAAAATGACTTCATTAGTGTTGTCAATGTAATTCTGTGTTATACGTATTGTTAAGCATATCTTTAAAATCTAATTTATATTTCTGTAAAAAAGGCCAGTGCAGCATACAGTAGGCCTACATTTTGGACGTTTGTGCCATACCCATTTATTCCATCTTGCCATCAATTATCAAGATGAATTTTTAAGAATAAAAATATGAACATCGACCTTCCTAATGTATAAATTGCCAATTGTAGAAAGTTTTATAGATTACTTTCTGATAAAAGATATGTATGATTTATGATCCTCTTAATTTAAAAACAAAAACATACTACTGATCGAAGCTGCTTACATATCCCTCCAAGCAATCATGCAATCGTTTAAGGCAGTGGTTCTTAACCAGGGGTGCGAAGCCGGCTCCTAAGGGGTGCGAGGATACCTATGAAGAATTATAGCAAAATATATTTTTATATACGCATGTTAATTATTTTCTGCAAAATATAAAAATAATAATAATAATAATAATAATAATAATAATAATTATTATTATTATTATTATTATTATTTTATTTCAGCAATTCAGGGGGTGCGAGAACTGACTGCTGATTTGAAATGGATGCATACATTGAAAAAGGTTGAGAGCCACTGGTTTATGGGAAAACATATCTACGTAAAATGTATTACTATATTTCTTCACCACCAGAAATCTTGGGGAGAAAATTCCTAGTCATTACCAATATAATCAACATAACCGAAATGATACGTTTTCATGCAGAGGATCTCTATCTATCTGTCTGTCTATCTACAAATATACATACACAGACACACCCAAATATATATATATATATATATATATATATATATATATATATATATATATATATATATATATATATATATATAATCTGCTTTTAGGCAATGACCTGAAGGGAAAGAAACCAGCACTGTTACATTACTGGTCTTTTATGTTTCTCGTGAATAGACATCACTGCAACACTTATAATGTCCAAGTCGGCCTTGTGTATTGTAACATAACACGCAGTTTTCCAAATTAAGCATGCAAAGAATGGAACGTAACCTTTAAATAAACCATCTTGTTACTAAAGGGAAGAACATAAGTGCTTTTAAAACAAATTAGATCATGTTTCAAAATATCAAAAAATGCATATCTAACAAGACTTGTTTTATCAAAGATTCCCAGTGAACCCACTATCAATTATGTATATATGAATGCTTCTTAAATTTTACAGGCATGACCATATCGGACAGAATATCATTGCCGAAAGTTGCTGATTACATCTGACTCAAATTTAATCGAAAGTTTCACTCTAAGCCCCTAATTGCCTCACCAGTTTGACTTGAACTTAATAATCGTACAAGAATCATCTTCTCTTACACATGCACCCGAACAGTGGACAACTGGTACCAAAATAATTCGCAAACCTTTGACAAAAAGTGGTATGTCCATGTGTGCTTCATTCAACTTACAGAATCAGACGAATATTCTAGGTCAGCCTCCTTGTAAACTCCTCATGCTACTGCCCTTGATCTCTGGTCCCCAATCCACATCGAAGTACGAAAAATGTTTCAATGTCAATTTAAGTGTCTTGCAGGCTAATTTCATAGATCTAATCATCATCCGTATGACATACGTGCCACTGCCACTGGCAGAGGCTGACAGAGGAAGCGCTGGCTAGATGGAGTGAAATGTGTATTTAATAGAAAAGGATTGAATATCGCAAAAGTATGAAAGTGCAGGCTTGATAATTTTCAGCGGCGCAACATGTGCTGAAGGAGTTCGATAGGTTACTCATGAACCTTATATGTATGAATAGGATGTATGAGGTGAGCGAAATTTCAGCAAAGGAGACTCATCTCTAATGAAAGTTATAAATCAAACCTAGCCTTTCACTTTTTTCTCTAGTTAACTCTATAAGAAGCAGCAGCTTACTGGTGACTGTATGCACATATATACACATGCATGCATGCACACATACATACATACATACATACATATATATATATATATATATATATATATATATATATATATATATATATATATAATATATATATATAAACGTGCGTATCCACAAGGCAAGGTACATTTTGAAAAAGGAAATATATTAGTAGTTACATCGTGTAGTTTCATTACTAGTGGTTAACGATGCCAGAAAACATTTATTAATATCATGTTCACTCTACTGGCATTCAAATAAAGTCATTTATAGATTTTAAACCAAACTGAATTTTAATTAGATATGAATATATATCCTTGTAACCTTTTCAATATTTCATGTTTGTAGAATAACACCTTTGATTTAATTAAGGGAAATTAGGCTCGCACCAACGGTTTAGAAAATGTAACAGGTTATTCGGTTTACCAAATCAATGTGATGGCCTAGGCTAGTCACCAAACTCATAACTGACGACTCAGCCCTCCATTAACTTGCGAAAATTCAATCTGAATTTTTACTTTTCCTTTTCACTTTCACGGTAAAGTGCGACATGAGCACTTTGGCCTACAAGTACCTCTTCTATAACAAGCTATGTTGTTCATAGCTGTACAACATGTAGTTTTGATAATATAAAAAATAGTACAATTTTACCCGCCCTTTTACGCGTAAGTCGTAAAATTCTTGATTGCCAAAAGAGTATGATAATGTTGCAGATATTCGGTGGTTTGACTGCCAAATGTTTTGATAAGTCCTGGTTTCGAATACCGGGAAAAGTATGATTTTATCATATGCTCCCTCCTAATTTGCTAAATTTACCACAGTCGTTACTCAAGTATGCACAAAATCTGAACCATGACTGGATGTGTGTGTAAGTACTATGAAAAGCCCCCTTGTACACGACAGCAATACTCATAAAACGACAGGTAAGTCACAAAGAAATCTGGAGAAACTTAAGAAGGGAAGTACACATGACTTCTAATGAGCACGCCAAGCAAACTTCTGAATCTAAACTCAGAAATACCATGATGTGATATTGTAAAGATACACATCATGGATTAGGAGACAACTAACTTTTATCAGCGGGTACTGACCCATTTTAATACTACAAGCAAATGGTACTGGGCACAAGTCAGGATATATTTACATCATATACAGTAGATAGTTGTTGTTGCACTATTGCATCAGTGACCATTCGACATTCTTTTTAGGAATGTGCCTTCTGGGATGCTGATACCGTAACGAAGTTGACAAAAATATACATACAAGACATAATAAACTAAATTGTTCCACATCTGTACTAGGTAAATACATTTTAGGATAGGGATGCTCATAAGGTATGAGGATGCAGGCATTGCTTCGTAGAAAAACAAATCACCAAGTACATACATGATGTGGGAAGTACTGTTTCCTTGTATCCTTATACATCTGTGTATATGGGCATTGTTTTCCAGAGTCTTAAGATCTTAGGTTCCCTTTTGTTCAGTTGGCATTGTCAGCAGCAACAAATTTGCCTGGAGTACATAAGGTTTCGCCAAATACCATTTCCTTGGGAGAGGCGTCAATCCCTTCTTTGGATACAGTATGCAATCTGATGAGAACATGTGGTACTTGTGACTTCCAGTCAGGTCCATCACATCTAGCACAAAAGGCAGCCTTGAGGGATCAGTGGGTTCTCTCTGCCATGCTGGGTTGTAGGCAGTGGTGTGGTGTGAGTTTTTGAGCCAATAAACCTGGTTGGGGGTGGGGGGGTTTCAATATCTTGGAAATGAAAGCCAGTCCCCTGTTGGATGTTATATTACCGGGAATGTCAAAGTAGCTGACCCAGCCATTGAGGAGTGTCTCAGCGCAGACATCTGCCATTGCCTATGACACAAGTATTGCCTCCAGCTACTGTGTAGACCATTTTGTTTATGTGGAGACATATCTGCACAGGTTGGATATGATGTTGATGTGCAAATGCTCAAACCACTGTCTGGGTTGAGGGAAATTGCCGATGCTGGATTCGATATGTCAGGTTACTTTACTTATTCGGCACTTAGGCACTGTTTTGTCTATGATTTCACATCTTTCTTTTGCTCTGCGCCAGATGAATTTCTGAGTCATCAACTTGTCTGTTGTTCTTCCAAGGGGTGGGAGTCTGTCAATGAGGGCAAATACTTTCTCTAATGATACATTGGCACGATGGGGAAAGTGTCGCATGTTGCGGAGGCAGATTTGTTCATTAAGGAAGTGTGGGAATCTCTTGATTTGGTGTCTAGATGCACAATGGGAACTCATCATAATTAGTCCCTAGTTATACATCTGCAGATGGGTATTTCATGTCTGGTACATGGTGTATGGTATACGGAATTATGCAGTCTGAATGTTGATGCTGTTGATGGGTAGAGTAAATATCTTGTTTTTCAGTTAGAGCATGCTCAAGTGGTATAAGGTACATGGGAATTCTGCAGTCTGAAAGCTGAAGCTGTTGATGGGTAGAGTAAACTTACAGACTTTTGTTTGGGCATGTACAATTTGCTGAAGATCCACTTGGATGGTGAAAGGTGTACCTTCAAGTAAGCGTCATGAGTGTCTGGAGTTAGTTTACTGCTAAATAAATGACTGTGATCATGTTGCTTGCCTCTGTTGTGAGTTCAGATCTGGCCAGGGGGTGTCATTCACCTGGTCATCTCTGGTGGCTTCAAAGGCATAGCTGAGAGTATCAGAGGGGGCATGGTTTGAAACAGTATTTGGAAGGAATCAGTAGTAGTTGTAGTTCACCATTCCCATGAATTCCTGAAGTTCTTTTATAGTGGCTGGAGTTGGGTATTTCCTGATGGCTGATACTTTAGACTGTAGAGGGTGGACTTCACTTCCCGAGACTTGACGATTAAGAAATTCGACGGAAGATATCCTGATAATGCATTTTTTACGTCGTACCACTAAGCTGTTACTTCTAAGTACGGAAAGTATGGTTCTGATATGGTTTTGGCGGTCTTCCCTTTTTTGTAAAAGATAAGGACATTACCGACATAGCACATACAGAAAGGAAGGTCGTTGAAGATGCTGTCCATCAGTCTGTCGAACATGGCCCTCTCTTTCGGAAGCCAAATTTGACGTAGTGTAACAGTGTAGGTTCCAAAAACCATTTGGTTGACCTTGGAGAAGACCCTCGCTCTCAGGGCTTTATAGTGACGAGTGTATCCAAAAAGTGTGAAGAAATCGAGAAATTAGAGGGGCCATTGTGGTTATTACAACTATACAAACACACACACACACACACATATATATATATATATATATGTGTGTGTGTGTGTGTGTGTGTACGTGTGCGCGCGCACGCGGGTTTGAATGTATGTACGTATGTATATATACTTACAGTACGCCGAAAAAGCTAATGCATTAACTTGAACAATTTTGCTAGAAATTACTGCAGTAATATTTCATGATTATTTTATCATCAAAATATTTTCTGTTATATGCTACAAAATCCCTTATGTGATCTTTGCTCACCAACAACTAAGGTGCACTATCCATATCTCTTGAATCCATTTTCTACCAGTTCTATCTTTCATATCTGATACGGGGGTTCTGCGTTCTAATTTCCTACTTTCAATCTGTCTTTACTATTCATAAACCAGGGCATTATTGCATTATGACCTTCCATAGTGACATCCAAGATGAGCTACATTTCATCTTATTTAAATGCATCACAATTATTTGTGAATGATATACTGATTAGTGATGCAAACCATATAGAAAAACTAGATGATTGTATCTATAGTCAAGTGTATTAGCAGGTATGCAATCATAAGTGCTAGACATACAGATTGATAATCTCAACATATACTTATCACATGTTTCGGAAACTTTCTCATGCACCTGTTACCTGATTCACAACAGAATACACAAGCACTATAATTTTCAAGTGTCCTCTACAATGATCAGCAGATAAAAATACACATTATGTCATTACACTTAAGAGCATCAAGGGCGCAACACGCTTTCTTAACCCATACTGGTTAAGCCATTTGCACGTATCTATACAATTATATATATATATATATATATATATATATATATATAATATACATATATATATTACATATATACATTACGCGCGCGCAACTGTATTCTTGATCACGATGACAAACTGTGATGATGTATATATGATGTATTCCACCATGAAAATGACGGGGGAAAAACAAAGTAAGAAACCCTTTAGTTAAAGTGCCGTAAGAGGCCTGATGGAAGGCGAAAATGTTGGGATGAATTAAGACCTGTATTTTCCTTGTTCCAGTTTTTCCCCTTCGTTTTCATGGGGAAGAAAATCATTGGTAGAAATGGGTTGTCCTGAAGAGATTCAATACCTGCTTACTGGCTGCCTGAAGTAAACAGTGCATAATGCATACAATATTTTATCTTTCTTTATTGCTGAAACGGATCGTGGAATTTAGACGTAGATGTCAAAGGTGAGATGGACTACAAGCCTGATACTGAACATAATTTACGATCCTTATAAAGTATTTCATGTGATAGCACGACTGACGTAACGTGTATAAGCAGAGGCACAACTGTGCGCTTCACTTGTACAATAACTGGTCACACAAGAATGATTTTTTTTTTTTTTTAACAAGCTCTGCTCCAGCACTAGTTCTTAACGAGTGGCCTTACCTCTGAGAAGAATGGACTAAGAATTCCAGACTAAATCAATCAAGTGACTTTGTATAGATGAACGTTGCTCAGGCCTCTAGTAATATACATTAGGCAGTGGGATTATTTTGCATGTTACTTCTGAGGATTGTAGCGTTTCACACCCCCTTATACACCATGAACTCTCATTCGGAGGTAGGTAGCATTAAAACCTCCTAACAATATCCTAATTTAACTTTTAGTCAACGCATTTGAAAACGGTAACTTGGTGAACCAATGTTTATTTACAATAAGAAAAACCTCTCGTTCTCTCTATCTCCACTTTGACGTTAACATTCCTAGCACCCTTCCAGGCAGAAATGTTGCCTAGTACTTGTCCGATCTGTCGCCAACTTGAAGAACAACCACTTTACTGTTTCTAAGCAGCTTGGGTAGGCTTATCATTTTTCTTTCTTTTGGGGAGAAGGTGGGGGGAATGCACTGCCTACTGATGCTTAGCAGTAATTCTATGTACAGAAACGGCTTTAAGATACATTAAATTAACCTAGAAGAGCCATTGTTGCCAAGAAAATCTCTCTCTCTCTCTCTCTCTCTCTCTCTCTCCGCTCGCTTGAGTGTGTCGTGGTCTTTTATTTAGACATATTCATAGGTCGTCTCTCGGTTGAGGACAGGTGGCCGACAGCACAAAGCAGAGTGGGACAATAGAACATACCCGAAGCACTGAAGAAATGAATACAAGGTGAAATATCATAAGTTGGTCAATACACATGTACACAATTATTTTCATAAGCCTAACCACCTCGCTTACCAATTATGTAGACCTTCCATTGTTTAACCGCTTATTTTTTTCACATATACATAAAACAGAATGGACAAAAGACCGCTGTCTCTTTAAGTCTGTCTACATACATTACAATCCCCTTCAACCTCCTTTGTAGACAATAAAGTTTAACCTCTATGACGAACTGTTAACTATCAGTAGTGTATCTTTTTGTTCCGTGGCGCCACGCTCAATAGTTGTCTGGATTTTATGTATATTTCAGGTTGAAGGTCAAAGGATGTCATATTTCCCCAAAAAAGAAATGCTGAGGCAACAACGAAGGCCTAAAGAATTAGTTTTGTAAATTGAAAAGGGACATGCTTGGTGGAGACACGCCTTCTCTCCTCTCTCTCTCTCTCTCTCTCTCTCTCTCTCTCTCTCTCTCTCTCTCTCTCTTCGATGTAGCTTGTTGTGGCTATATCTTCTGGGTGACTCCAGAAAATACAGCTTTCTGGTTTTTCAGCAAGTCTCAAGGAATGAAGTTGCTAGCCCCACGCTCATACCGCTGTTATTATTCACAACAACACAACCATGAGGAATAAGTAAAAAATCCAAAAAATTAATACAACCGGAAAGTCCATTAGTAAAAATTACACATCTACGATCAGCAAACAGTAAGTTAAAAAATAAATACATCAAAGCTCCTCTAGACTAAGGGTCATTTGATTTGATATTAAGAAATATAGGCTGTAAAGAAAAGTAACGGGTCCCTCTCGGTCATTGGCGCGGTTGGACAACAACAAATAAAGGAGATGAAGTACAGTGTTCTATAAAGGTGGAACTTGAAGAAAACTACACAGCTGCGCTAAGAAGTAATAATTAGATGGGTAGCAAGACTGAAGAAAGGATCCGGGAATGGAGTTAGGGTAAAAGGCTACAAAGTGAGTGCAATTGGGAGCCGAAGGGACGCTGCAAACACCCTTAAGTAATGTCTACAGTCACCACTTGAGGTGCACTGACGGCACCACCAACCCACGGGGATGTAGACTAAAGTGCTTATGCTCAGCGAAACGAATACCACACAATCATAAAAAAGATGACAGCTTTGTGTAAAAAGAACGTGCGCATTAGTCACTGTAAAGGTAGATGTTTGGTAACTTAAGAAAATAAAGCCCTCTCGTTACTATCTGAGAGAAAAGGTAGAAAAAGAGGTTAAAATCACCAATAAATAAATAAATAAATAAATATACTTTAAAAATTAATAAACAAATACTATTAACTGGACAAGGTGGTCTAGGTTAATACCCATTGCAAACAGGGTTGCTGATGTTCTAAATGTTTTAAAGGAATGATAAAACAACTCTAATTTTAAAAAAAATCCTTTCTTTTTGGTCTTGACTGGTTTGAGGATATTACTGGATTATTTTAACAGCAAATTATCGAGAGATAAAAGTTGAGATTAATGACCGAGACCATGAAATAAATGGCTTATTAAAATGCGACAAAATAATTCTGTTTTCCAATTAGACTGACTCGGGCGAAAAGTAACAACACTGTTATCGGGCGGTTGTGGGTTCTCCCATTATCAAATTGCATTATGCCTGTTTGAGCTTTAAAACGGTTTTCAGGATGAGCAGACGACTATTATGGACACCACTTATAAAAAATTCCAGTTACGAAGACTTGAGGACCCAAACCAATGGGCAGAAACATCATAGCAAATTTCTCAAAAAATAAATAAATAAATAAATAAATGAATAAATAAATAAATAGAAAGATAAAAACATAAATAAATAAAATAAATATATATATAAATTTCTTTTTGAGTATGCTTCAAATTGCATAAACTGTGATAAGTGTGAAAGATACTAAATTTTTACATTGTTTTGTGTTTCCCTGGGTTTACATAATTACTTCCAGAACCATGAGGTATTTAATAAGTAATATTCAAAATTTGCGTTTCTTTCGGCTTTACAGTATACTACAACTGGTCTCAGTCCAATTATATCAGATATGTCAGCATTACTCTTTAAGGTTTCGTGCCAGTCACGGATGCAGTGTTAAATGATAATTCATTCAGTAAATTTGTATGGAATCCCAGTGTAAAATGTAGCTATGAGACAGTTGATAAATGGCCTTTGCTCAAACACAAAACAATGATAAAAGGTGAAAATATCAGGCACACTGGCGATAAAATAATTTTTGAATAAGTTACTGAATGACTGCCGAACAGAGCATACTATTAACGAAAAACTTCGTATCCCGTATAAGGGTACTCGGTCCAGATTCAAAGATGACCTAAAAGAATGGGTAGCTAGACTGGATAATAATACATTCTATGTATGTTCGAATTTACTTGAGAAAACCAGCTAGGATTAGCACGCAAACTAGATAATGTCGGGAAAATGAGGGCACAAGAAAGAGAAGAGGTATGAGATCATGAGTATAATGTGAAGAGAATTAGAGAAGAATTTGCTGAGAAACTTGAAATAGTGGAGGTTAATCTCTGATCGCCTTACTAATGTACAATCGAGGTCAAAGTAAATAGATTAGCGATTATTTGTGAAGAAAAATATTTACGAACAGGGAATGAGTGGGAGACTCAAGTTCAATAATTGAAATAAAGTAATAAGAAGGGACAATAAAATAAAGATATTAGGTTTCATGCATGTTCGTTCAAATAATACTAAGCGCATGAAGCCGATACAAGATGAAAAACTTTAAATAAAACTGACACAACCTGTGCTACCACTAGAAATATTCTCAGGTAAGGACAGTACCAGGAGAGAAATCAGTTTACAACAAGCAGCCTTCTTTGCAAGTCAGCTTAGTTTTAACGATGCAAAACAAATAAAATTTGCTTTTCAAAGTTTAAGAGATCCAGCAATGACCAGAATTAAGAGTGCCACGTCTATAAGAATATGAAAGAATTGGTGAACAAGCTAGGAATACTATGGACAATGTATGGATGAACTCAAAACAGGAGAATTGTGGAGTGCAGGACTGGACGCGAGCGAAAGTCTGTCAGAATTTGTTCACAAGATACATGAACTAGATGAAGATGACCAAGAGCGTTGTCAGAGGGATGGAGCAGAAAGAAACAATGAAGTGCACTGTTTTCATATACATACATACATACATACACATAAACACATATGTATATATATACATGTATATATATAATACGTTTGTGGCTCTCTGTAAATATATAATCATTCTAATTTACAAAAATAAAAAAAGTTGTAATTTGAAACAATTATCTAAAGAATAAAAGACCAATGGTTGAAGAAAAAGGTTCTTCGAAGTAGCTGAAACAGCTAAACTAACGGAAGTTGGATCCACAAAGATCCTGAGCTGACATTAAGAGAGAGTATATATAGATATATATATATATATATATATATATATATATATACCTATATATATATATATATATATATATATATATATATATATATATATATAATGTATAGAGGAACCAACGTACCATGCAAATTGTAACCAAGGGGGCGGTATCGCGAAGCTTTGTCAAAATGGCTGTACACTGGGCTTTTTTATATTCTTTCTACCATGAATTATAACGACGCCGTTAATTAAGTCTTGGTTCACTACTTTGCTATACATTATATCTTAACATTACACTGTTATTGTTTTGGGGATTCCATTCCCTCGGTTCGGTTTATTTTTTCCTATTCGCTCACATAGTTTTGATTACGACTAACCACTAAACGCTAATATAGGCTACTCCTGAAAATTGTTCGTAACCATGGAAGTTTTACTTCATTATTATTATTATTTTGTTATAAGATCTGCGCAGGATTCTTAGTTTATCCCAAGAGCCACAATAAGGCAGTTATATTAGTCTCCTTCCAAACATCACGTTTTCTTTATTAGTTACGTTTTCTTTCCTAATTACCAATGCCATCAAGCTAGTACTATCAACAGGAAACTAACGCGTTTGTTAACGTTTACTGAATAACACTGAAGAATGCGTTGTTTTCATCGTTAATTAGGTTACAAATAATTAGTCTATCGGCTACACGGCATCAGATTGGATGAACTATTGTAGCGGGTTTGTCACCCGGCTTGCCTGTGTTGTTGGGACCTCCTGATTCATTGGTATAAACACTTGGAGCTTCTTACTGACACCACAATATTCATGCAATGTACTGTGAAAACATTATGATTTTCAGACAAAATGTGTAACATCACAGAATCATTTTCATTACATTCTACAAATGGAACAGTTTTAGAGTAGTGTGCTGGTTTTATTTTCCTTATTTTGTATAAATTTACTAAATCGAACAAAGTACGTTGTCCCTCCAACCCCTCGGCCCGTTATACTCGAGACTTCTTATGAAAATGAAGACTGCTGGCTGATTTTTTTTATCATGTTAGTTTAATACTTTGCTTTAATACCTATTTCAGGATAATTAATTCTCAACTGTTTGATCTGAATATACTCGTATTTAGTGTATTGGTACATCTCGCCACTACCCTCACCACAAATTTCCACTAGAAACCTTTCACAAGGTCAACTTTCATTCTTTACGGTCGCAGCAGTCTAGACAGAAAGACGTGATTGCGGAAGTCCACGCAAACGCAGACAAGTAACTGAAAGTGACTTTGATTATCCCTAAGATATCTGACAGAGCGGCGCTAGACATACCCTTTTTGTTGTGTGTACCCGTTTTGTTTTCCTTTCACTATTGTCACATAATGCCCTACGAGCGATATTATTCTCAAAGCTTCACGACAGAGGCAGCGTAATTCATGAGTAAAAATATTCTGTCTCTTGTTAAAAAATTTGTTTTCCTCCCGTAGACAGAAACAAAAATAAGTTATTTTCTCCAGCCACTTCCTTCATAGTTGCCTTCTGTCAGTATAACGTGCCTCTCCTAATCTACCCTTCTATTTTGCAACTAGACTTAGTGACACCATTGATATAGAGTACCTCTCTAAGAACCGTTTTTGTTTAAATATACACGATGTTCTTTCGTTTACGTTGCCATTGACGTTATTGCATTCCTGGGTTAAAGAAAAAAAAAAGCATTCTCCAATTGTTTGTCGAGATATGTCGTGGTTTCATAGATTACGTAAGCAGGGTGGTTTGGATATTATTTCGAAAGTTAGAGGTGTTCAAATCGTATTTTCCACTGATCCTAAAGGTTACAAACCTTATGCAAATAACAATGTCCTTGGGAAAAAGTCAAGAAGAATAAAGGGAGGGGCTCAACGCTGAAAGAAGTTGGCATCAAACCTAAAAGGAAAAGGAAACTTTATCTTTATCATATCTGCTGTGTCACTCTCTAAACGCTCCCTCTTCAAGAACGTGCGGTGTCTGAGGGTATCCTAATTTTGAATTTCCTAAAAATGGCAAGAGAGGTTAAATACTGGAGCTGGAATTTACAATAAATTACCCTTTGACAATACTTTTTCTTCATTCTTAACACAGAACTTTTAAATTTAGGTTAAGACACTAAGTGCCAAACATAATGTATAGATTTTTACGTTATCCGCTTGTTAACTGATATTACACGGGAACATACAAAGATTAAAAGATAACGAGATACTAAGAAAGGGAAGGAAAAAGGAGATACTAAGAAAGGGATGAAAACAGGTTAGTAATAGCGTCAAGATGAACCGGGCGGTTTTTATTAGTTAACTCTCAATACAGATATGAATAGGAAAGATTTCCAAGAACAGGTTCACAATTTAGAAGTTTTGTGGATGAGGGATAAGGAAAACTAAAAGCACACATGGAGGCGTAGCAGAATTTTTTTTTTTAGATGAGCTTAAATATCAATGAAGCCAGGAAAATCCTAAAAAATAAAGAAAGGTGGGACAGTTTAAAAAGTGGGAGTAGGCATGATGAAAGTGAGGATAATTTGTATGTCTACGACGAAATTCCGAAGCTATGAAAACTTTTGTGTACAAAAGAATCATCTTTTATTCAATAGCTCAGCGGCTGGAAATGTCGGAAACTGCTGCCTTTTAAGCAAAATTCTTCAAGAAAACTCTGTATCTTCGTTTTTTTCCGAGAGGGTATTCGCTTGATTGATGGTCCTTGTTTCTGAATAAAATCCGAGGTAGGTTTCTTGCAAAGTTAATGTCGAAGAAAGAATTCAACAAATTAGTTATACCGAATTTTCCCTGTTTCTTACTCAATGGGATTTATGAATGTTATCAAAGTTTCTCATGCGTGGGCAACTTTCTACGAAAATGGCGAATATATCCTGTGTCATCATGAATTGGAGTTCCGAAAAAATATGCTTTCGTGTGTGTATATAGCAAATGTGCTCTGTCATCAAGAATAGGTGTTCCTAGCACTTAAACTTCTGGTGAAAGCTTACTACTGGAGGTTTTAAATTAACCTACTTTTCATCATCGTTCTTTAAACCTAGAAAAGCAGAGTAAATTGCACAACTGAATAGGTGGCAAGAATTTTATTAAGTTATGATGATTATAAAGCAGTCTTACTCCAAACATTTGCACAATATTTCAAAATATCAAATAATCTGTGAGTTCAAGCAAACCTAAATCACTAGCAATTTTTTTCATTTATTTTCGTAAGAATATCTTCGAAAAATTTGACAGACGAGATATTATTAAGCACCACACCAAGCACACAGTAAGTTAAAAAGTAACAATGCTTAATTTCTGATTACAAAGTTATATTTCTACGATGTGAACTTAGCGTCATCTGTCACTAGGCCAAAGCTCTGTAAGCGACGAGAATAATCATAATCAAGAACTTACCGCATCGATTTAAAAACTGAAGTTCACCATTTTGGTTTTATACATTTTAATCAACGACACATACTAGTGTACTAATTATGACGCAACTTGCCAAGGAGTCTGAGGAGTTGTGAGGGGTACAGCTTTCTACAATACCCAGACTGAGAAAGACTGGAAAAATTTTTTAAAATTAAAAAGTCACATATTCTGGGTGGGGGGTTGCCAGATAAACGAAAACAGAATGTATTAAGCTGGACACGTCTATTGTTTAGGACACTTTTTCATGCTTTATAAAAAAAAAAAAAAAAAAGATTTATTACGCATAAGCGTAATACGTATGGTGATTTTTAGCATTCAAAAGAGTTTTCGATTAGCAGATGGAAAGCTTTTCTATTTGTTTTAAAAGTATTTCACAATGTACTCTAGTGTTTCGTCTGACAGCAAGGGTTACTGAAGTTTAAGCCTGTATAAATAAATAAACAAATATACCACAATGACATTCAAAACAAACATGAATGGAAGTAGTGCATTGCATGTACCTATCTTGCTCTGAGAATGGATTCACTTGACAAGATTGCAACGTGACCAAATTGTGACATAGTGTGTTACCTTCACAGCTTCACCCTATGATTGTCTAAGGATTTTTCCCTTTTCTCTCTCTCCTTTTTTCTTATTTTAGCCCTAAGTCGGTATCTACGCAGTTACGCATGTGTTTGCATTTACCAAGAACAAGCCAAGCAAAATCCAAAATATTTCCCATCAATGAACTATTTCTATAAGTTTTAACTTTACTGAGCCTGTGCTTGTGTTGTATTTATAACTTTGTGTTATAATTTAACAGTGTCCTTGGATATATTATACTACTATGAAGGCTTTTCAAGGTCCCATCATAAATTCGTCCCATAGGTTAGCTGAGTCTATTTATATTTATATGTATATATATGTGTATATATATACATACATATATATACATGTATATACGAATATATACATAAACGCATATAAATATGCACCCTCTAACTCTCTCTCTCTCTTACATACTGTATACAAACACACACACACTTACATATACACATATGCACACATATATATTATACATATATATATATATATATATATATATATATATATATATATATATATATATATATATATATATATATATATATATATTATATATGTAAATGTTCTTGTGTATAACGTCTAATATGTTTATTATATATACATCTCACAACTTCCAACGAACTTCTGTGGAAAATTAAGCGAACTGTAGCCTGTAATCATTCAGCTTTCCTTGTAAGGTGGGTCCAGAGGAAAAATAGGCCAACAATTACCGCCACGTCCATCCTTGAATCACAGGATCAAAGACGACCCGTGTACAGAATTTCTGCAGCATCATTCGCTTCAGGTACGTACTCAAAATACTTATCAGTGTCGCGCTGAACGCCACCCGGCTTCCCCAGTGCATTCACTACCGTTCTAACACCACTCCACCTGTGCACAAAACGCTCTTCTTTCCATCTTTACTGAAAACTTTCAACTATTCGTTTTGCCTTCCTCTGCGGAATCAAACTTTCTCTAACCCTTCTGATTTATCTTTTTACTGAATCTAATGGTGCGTCCACATTAGAGTACAACACGTCGCGAACCCACACTGACAACATATCGCATACATATCACAAACATGTTGAAAACAAGTCAACGACCGTAAGTGAAGAGGAACCCTTTGCCAAAGCTGCAAAATCGTATGAAGCACTGGTTAGGACTACCAATAAATCGCTGACTTGCATTCAACCTGCTTGTGATGTATGCAATAAGATGCCAACGTCTGATTATGAAATGTTTTACTGCAGTGTGGACCACCGTAATATTTTTTCCAGGTTTAGTGCTTCTCTTCCTAATCAGTCCTGCTTACTACATATTTACTTTAGAAGCAATTTATCTCAACAGCTTCCAGCTTTTTTCTTCCTCTCGAAATTGAATTGCACCCTTCATTTCCATAAAGCAGAGAAGGTTCAGCAATTCTATTGTTACATCCCAACCGTTAACATAAAAACAAAGCAACCCATGACAGGACTACGGAGAAAACGATGAAAGAAAAGGACAAGTGGTACGATGAAATGTACTTTTATTTTTTATGTGCAGTACATGTAGAGTAGATGATTCCGATGATTCCCATATTCTCATTCCGAAGGGAGTAGGAGTCAGCTAATAGTTTTCCACGTGGCAACAAATTGGCTGACAACGTCCTTCCCATTTTCTGATTATCGTTGTGCTATCGCGACAAGGGGCCAAGTGAAACATAAGCAACAACACAAATATACATAGGCCAGAAATGAAAGAAAAACGACGTCCCTTGAAATGAAAGGTGACCGACAGGAGGCAAGAAGACCTTCGA
This sequence comes from Macrobrachium rosenbergii, assembly GCF_040412425.1. Classification (NCBI taxonomy): domain Eukaryota; kingdom Metazoa; phylum Arthropoda; class Malacostraca; order Decapoda; family Palaemonidae; genus Macrobrachium; species Macrobrachium rosenbergii. Next base: position 70,879,702 of record NC_089795.1, read on the forward strand.
GGGAGAAAACAGTCCTAAGCAAGGAAAGTGAAGATATTTTTGAAACTCAAAGGTACAACAACTGGCATTATGATAATTCAACTAATTATATATATATATATATATATATATATATATATATATAAAGAAATATATATATATATATATATATATATATATATATATATATATATATATATATATATATACACACACACACACACACTGTATATATGTGTGTGTGTGTGTATAACTGAATCACGAAAATATGGAACGTGAATGAATATATAAATAAAGACAAAATCCACGAAGGGAAGGGATACAGTGCAGTACTGCAAGGCCTTCCGACTTCTTGTCTTACTTAGCAGACTGAAGAAATATAAAAATAAGTTTACAAACAAAGTTCATATAAATGACAGACAGGGATTACAAAGGAAAAAATATGCACCTGGAATCCAACACAACTGAAGAATTAGTAGACATACCAAACCAGGGTTAGATATTTAAGAGGTTTTACAAAGGATTAGGCTCAACAGCTCTGAAGCAGGGACAGGACAATTAAAAGATTATAAAGGATGGTGACTGACCACCAAAAAATTGTCAGTCCCCACAATTTGAATCAAGAAATAGAATACATAAGAAAAATAGGGACAGATTTATGTTATCCTTCACATATACTAGATATTTGTTATAATAAAGCCCACAAAAAGTTTTAGTGGGAAAGTAACATGGAGAAAGAAACCCCTAAGACCATTCTTAGCTTGCCTTGTCTTAGTGGTTTCTAAAACATAAAATCATTATTAAAATCTTTTAATGTCAACCTCGTTTATTCCTATAACACACTAAAAGGAAAGTTAATAAAAAAATAGCCTGAAGGAAAACAACAACATAATATATAAAATTCCATGTTTGGACTGGCCCTCTTTTTATATCGGCCAATCTAGCAAGGATTTCAAAGTACGGATTAAACAGCATAAATATTCTGTTAAAACTGGGCAAAAATCCAATGCTATATTCATTAATTTAAGTAAGAACTCTCACAGGATAAATTGGTCTGAAAGTTCAGTGATTGCCAGATTGAAAGATTTCCCTTCATGAAATCTTTTAGAATCCGCTATCATACAGTTTACTTCCAGTTGTAATTTTAACATTAGACCTGGCATGTATTATTTGGACCCTGTATTATAAAATGTTCAAGAATGATCTAAAAGACAAAATCACTGACTTAATTACGAATTAGTTACTTATATATATTTTGTATGTATTCGTATGTTTAATATATTTTTTTGTAAAAATGTTCAATCTGCAAAAATTGTTATTGTTTACCAAAAGAATAATTACTGGGTTGTACTTTTATAACATTTTTTGGTGGTCAGCGACCCTCCTTGCATAATCTTTTAATTGTCCTGTCCCTGCTTCTGAGCTGTTGAGCCTAATAAAACCTCTTAAATATTTAACCCTGGTTTGGTATGTCTATATGTCTACTAATTCTTCAATTGTGTTGGATTCCAGGTACATATTTTTTCCTTCGTAGTCCCCATCTGTCATTTATACTAACTTTCTTAGTAAACTTATTTTTATATTTCTTCAGTCTGCTAAGTAAAGGACAAGAAGTTGAAAGGCCTTGCATTACTGCATTGTTTCCCTTTCCTTCGTGGATTTTGTCTTTATATATATACATATATATGTCTATATATAAAATATATATATAAATACATACATACACAGAAATTCTTGTTAATTTTTACATTTTCTTATTTGTTCATATTTACATTCATTTAACATTTATTATTTCCTTATTACAGGCTCAAGTAATCATTTTATGCACTCCACCGTGATTTCCATTCAAACCCTTTATAAACCAATATATATATATATATATATATATATATATATATATATATATATATATATTATATTATATATATATATATATATATACATATATATATATATATATATACATACATATATATATATATAAATATCTATATATATATATATATATATATATATATATATATATATATATATATATATATATATATATATGTATATATATAGTTTATAGTTAATTTGAATGGGAATCATGGTGGGGAGTGCATAAAAAGTATTCTAATTCCAATGACTTAGGAAATGTAAAATTACTGTAGATGTTAAATGAGGTATGAACGGGATAAGAGGTTTAAAGAAAATGATGATGTTTAATAGGAATAATGGAAAATGGCAAGAAAGCAGGAATACGATTTAGTGCTAAAAAGGTTAGAGCAGGTAAAAGGAGTCTTGTTTCTCAATAATTTTTTGGCTATAGTCGGTTTTGAACTTTTTTACGTAAATTTTCCTTTGTACCACTCTTTTTCTTTTATTTCAGATAAAAATGCCCGATTACAACCATTATAGCAATGTTATACAGCATTTCTTCGTTTCGGCACAGAAACACTTGTCGACAACTGTTAAAAGCAATTACGTTGGATCCTTTTAAAGAATGTAGAATGCGATGTTGCTGTCGTTTTTATGCATATCTAAACTGATCTCTCAACAAGTTTATCTTTGGTAAAGTCAGTAAGGTGAAAGTAATTAACTGCATATCAATCAAAACATGTAATGAATAAACCATAGATTATTTAATATAATATAATACAGAGTATATATATGATATATATATGATATATATATATATATATATATATATATATATATATATATATATATATATACATATACATATATGTATATATGTATGTATATGCCATTCAGCACTATGTAACTATGATACTACCATGGTTATTAAGCAAAACACATTATTTTAAAAAATCAAGGACTGTTTCCATAACTCAGCATTGTTTGATACGCCAGTAATTACTTTCACTTTACTTACTTTGAAAAGGATAAATTTGTTGCATAAAAACGACAGTACCTTCATTTTCTACATTCTTCGAAAGGCTCCAACGGTCAAGTGCTTTTCAACAGTTGTCGACAAAATTAATGTTTGTGTGTCTACGTGAAGTAATGCTCTTTAACATTGCTATCGTGGTTGTAATCAGGCATCTTTCTTTCAAATTAAAAAAAAAAAGGGTGGTATACAAGAAAATTCATGTAGAGAAGTTCAAACACGCTGATGAAGAGAGGCCTAATAACCTCCATTGATTTTTTACTTTATAAGTTAGTTACAAAGTAAAGACCAGCTGTCTTCTTATCTTAATTATCCTAATAAAACAGGGAGAAACACTAGTCGCTTCGTTATATAAATGGTGTGATGGATTTTGAACAGAAGAATGTGTTACAATAATTGGTCAGCAGTATTCCAAAGATTTGATCTCCAACATCTTGTATACAAATTGGTAGTAGCAAAGAGATATCACTGTCATAAAGGTCAGTCGAATTAAAACAAGCTAAATAAAGTAGCTGCTTCTGTTAGTCATTCTGTTAGTCATTCAGAAGGCCACATATAAAAGAAGAGAGGAAAAGGTGGTGTCCAATGCCCTATACCGAGAAAAAGAATGATGAAACCATATACTTACTTCAGTTTGGACAGTATATTATGTAGTTTCATTACCTGTGTAAGAAAGACCTTTAGTCAGATACTTATAATTAGTACTTACAAATTTTTTCATATAAAACACAGACGATGAATTTGGAATCACTGCAAATAACAAACACACTTCGACAATTAGTGCACGCAAAATTTTGATTTTGACAAAACTTAAAATATTATACCTAAAAAGGAAATTAGTTCAACTTTTACCCTTACCAAAACTTGTCTATTTTCTCAACGTTGTTCTTTCCAAAGAAAAACATCCTAGAATTTACAGACACCTCAAGGAGTACGGCTAAGTTGGCTACTGACGGTGGATGTGTGGTATTTTTTCCTTAGGTTAATTTCGTTTACTTTTCTTATTTCTTGCATGCTAGCAGTTTTTCATTTTTTCTTCATACAATGTCAACACAGATATCCCAGTAATCCTGACATGTGGTACAGCGTTAAACTCAATTTTCCTTTAATATTATGACCTGAAGATCTCCCGAGATGTATATAATTTAAATAGCAAATTAACGTGCCAAATGAAATTCAATTTCTAACATTAACCTTACCAGCATCATATTTACTGCTGACTCAAGTTTCTAAAACAGTGGTAGCAAAGCCATATCAGTGAAATACAAATCTAACTTTGTTTAGTGTGTGCGTTCAAAGGCTAATAAATATCCAAGCATGATTAAAACAATACCTGAAATCCTAACCTGCGAAGACGATCTCAGCTACGAAATATATCCAAATTTTCCAAATGAAAAAATTGGCCCCCATTACCAAGTTACTCAAAAGGCTTGTATATTCTAGGACAATCAGAAAGATGCTGCCCTTAAAACACATTTAATGACCATATTTCATGAACATTATATTTTCCAAGGTGACGAAACAGAGAAGATAACGACTGCCTCACAGGATGCTTAGTTAACTGAGAAAGAAGTGTGTTCGATAACAGACTTCTCATCTCAAGTATAGCCACCACACGTCTTCAAAACAAACAGGTTAAGAAGTTATAAAAATTGAAAATGAGAGAGAATTCCCTTTATTCATTATTTCTCTTTATTCTCTTGGATCCAGTCGTGGAACAGTGGCTAGCTAGGGTGACCTTCCTAGCATTAACCCCCTTTTTATGGTGCTTTACTTTAATCTTCTCTACTCTGACGTAATTCTAACACCTCCTTGTAGTTAACAATACATCTCACCAATCCACATAAAACAAGCTCCTTCTCAGGCCTTAGTGGACACATTGTTCATGGTATCTGTAGAAGGGTGTCTGCAGACAGCGGGCACATCCTTTGTTGGTGTCACAAAAGAACAGTGGCAATTTCGAAAAAGATAAGAGGAAGAAGGGAAAAACAATAACCATGAAGAGTGAGAGAGAACAAGACGAAAGCTTTTTCATTCCTCTGTGCGGTATATAACGAAACTTTTAATTGCCACCCCGCGTAAAGCTAATCCAATAGGAGAGTTACTTGATTTCCCGAGATATACCTATTTGTACTCCGTGTATCTTTGGCATAAGCTAGCTGAAATACCTTTCAAGGTGCACGTTTTGACTTCTAAGTATATAAAGAAAACAAAAATGATGGAACTCATATCAAAGCTTACATTTACAGGGTGTCGAGATGAAATGTTCTACCACTGTCTTGTCACTTAAAATTAAGTACATTTGAAGGATCTGGCAAGACGCGCGATCATCTGTTTTAATAACAAGTTTTCTATAATCATCAGACTCTAAGTGAAAAAACTTGGAGAGCCATCTTTGTATTATCTTGAACATTCCAGAACGTCGATTTGAAACAAAGGAGTTTTACCCATGTTACTTTGCTTTCCCTCCTCACCCACCGGAAAAAGAAAAAAATCCCAATCTACAACGGTCAATAGAAGCTATTGAAGTCTTGGATTTTTACGTGCACTGCTTCCTTTAATTCAATTTCTATTAAATCAAACTGCAATAACCCTCTTTTAAATAATCATCGACACTCTTACTCGATATTGCCTCAATAGCGTACATGAATATAACAGCAGTTCTGTATCTCATACTTTAGTAACTTTTTTGTATGGGTAGAGGTCCTAATTGCTGAAAATGTAATCTCAAAAGGGCTAACTTTTTTTTTCCGTCAAATATTTATTTTTCTGCATGGCCCCCCTCTTTCAGAGAACTGAATTGCGGACCTTCCAAAAGAAAGCAACGGGACGTAATTCGTGTCTGCTTTTATCCGAACATGACATGTATCACAACTGTTTACAACGCGTTTCGTTGTTCCTTCACCATTATTGGCTGCTGAAACGGAGTAAAAACTTAGACCAAGATACGGATAACATCTTGAAAATTTTTGACAATAAAATATGAACAGAGGAGAAAATTAAATAGTTAATAGTAAGTTGCAAGGAATATGATGAAAAGGATAGGGTAAGATTTAGTTTTTTAAAAGTATCCGGAATGCCTCAGGAATATTAATTAAGATTCTTCATTAAAAGTACCAAGATCACTATAAATTCCCAGCTCTCTACCTGATACATTCCTCTGTTCGAAGTTGTGTTGGTGATTTGCTAGGATCAATCAATGCAAGTAATGTCCGAATTGAACTCTTTGGTCTGATTTTTGAAAGTTACGCTGTCAAGCCAAGCACTGGGGTACTTTAGGCCATTCATCGCTTATGACAGCGAAAAAAGCGAATTTGAGTCCGTGTAGGCTACCTTTAATGACGAATCCATATTATGAATCCATTAGTCAATCAAAAGATTTTTAGAAAAACAAATCTTAACAGAAACAATTCATCAAATCCCCTGATTTTACTGTAGACTGTTCAATGTTTACCTCTTATTTTGTTCTACTTACTCAGTATCTTTACAGTCTATTGTAAAAAGAATTTATACTGAGCTTTGCCAGCAATAATGACTGTATTTTTGTACCATGAAAATGTAGTGTCTTTGTAGGACTTGAGAATGTTAAAAAAGATCAGATAAAATGTGGTGTTGCTTCACGTACTCTATTATTTACCAATTAAAAATTAAGATTTCCCAAATGTCTGACAAACACATTATATATATATATATATATATATATATATATATATATATATATATATATATATATACATGCATAGTCACACACAAATATACATACATAGATGCACAAACACACAAACATATGTATATATATTAGTGACGTAGGCTACATACTATTTTCCAAAAGCTTCATTAAAGTGCAAAAAATTTTCATCACATGCAATTCATGGTCGCTTAGCAAAGTTCATTATCATAGAAAATAGTCATGGCTTGACAAAGAATTATAAGGACTTTAGTTATTAAGTATTATGAGTATAACAAATAAGTCTGATTAAAACACTGATGTTTTCGCAAATGATAAAGCCTCTGAATAACCATATTCGAACTGGAGGGCTTAAGGATGAACGATTTATTCCCTCCTTTTGGTTCAGGTGGTATGTCTGACTGCCTATTCCTAAGAATAGATTTGAATGAAACTTGGTGAAATCATATACTGGATATCCTGCTCCAGATGCAGAACGTTCTGTGCGTACTGATGAAAATCCTTCGTTTTAAATACGACTAATTTTATCAACATCCACTAAAAATTTCATCATGTGGAGGAAATCTTTCGATAAGTACTTCCAGCACAGTTCATAAATATTCGTTCATCCCTCGTCGAACACGAACAGACGGACAGGCAGAGGTAAAAGCAAACCTGTTCGCTGGTGTCGGTCTCGGCGAAGTTATGACTAGCATAGTAAGAAGCGATGGCAATTGAAGGATAAGTCGCCATCCACTTCCAAGGAGATTTGAAAATTAATTTTACCACATAACTTCCGGCTCAGGAGTGTGATAAAGGCCATCATTATTTTTCGGCATATCAGTAGTTAAATATCACGATTCCTCCGCGCAGCGCACAACGAAAACAAACATGGCGACTCACTCGGTTGGCAACTATCACATTCCGTGTCTTTCAGAGACTTAGCATATTCTACATGGTTAGGATGTGCGGTACTGACTTTGAACGGGAATTACAGCCAGCCCGTTTACAACAAGAACCAAATGCATATGAAATACAGTTTTGAGGCGTGAATAAACTGTGTTGATGAGGGTCTGCTTACTGCATTTTTTCTGCGACCAAATCGCATCCTCATATGCTGACACAGACCACATCCTCATTCTACGAAGCGATAGCCTCCCCCCTTTATTCTATAGGCACAGGAGGACGTTCCCTGCTGAAGTAAAATGCTTATGAACATGGCCAAATAATATCTTTCGACGATATACTTAATCATAATTACCTCTATGTGAAAAAATGGGGACCGTTGCTTCATGCAATTCGAAGACGATCTCAGAGCTGCTGATACTTAGACAGTATTCTGCCAAGAAATGAAAATGAGTGCTAACAGCACCGTCTTTTGGGAAAGAAAAACATCTAACCGTCTGACAGAATTAGATATGTTGTTCAATTGCAATGCACAGAGGTAAAGAAAAAAACACCAAGGATTGTCTAATACGTAAAACCATTAACATGACCTAGCCTTTCCAGTAAAATAAAATCAAAAAGACCAAAGATTCGGGAAGGCGAAACCTATAAAATTAAAACTACTTCCAGTGGCCTTGTGGTTAACCTATTAAGTAGCGAAATAAGTTTTTGGAAGTATTATTCATTAATTTCTGAGGTGACGGGAACACGATTTCTTTTTTCGTCTTTGGTACTAAGGTGGTAATTGCTTGGTCTATGTAAAGCGAATGTGCTGAGCTAATAATTTTCTTTTCGTTATTGATGCATTATTCAAAATAGCTCTTGTACCGATGATAACTGAATTCCCTTCTGTCATCATTTTTCCTAATCGATGAAAAGTTTACATGAACTGATGATAGCTCCTACATTTATTTTCAAGTTATAATTTTATTATCTTCAGCTTAGCTTATTTTTTGTGTACGACATCTTCCCCATTCTCACGAAGATAATAAAATTAAAAAAGACAAACTTGATTGTCAAAATGCAAAAAATCGTTTTATACAACACATCATGGGTTTTGGCTAATCTCAATGAAAGATCGCCTTCTGGGTGGAAATATACTGTTTGAACAATCTCATTGTTAGAAAGACATCTGGGCCAAGAGACTGCGCATCCCAAAACAATATAAATGTTAACTATAGAAAGCAGATAATTTCGACCAAATTTTTATGAACTTAGGCAACAAAGAAAAAAAAACAACTAAAGCTGCTGAATAGCTGAATTTTGTGATAAGATGAAAACAGAAATAAAGAGTATACCCCGATTTTTTTGTAAAATTATGTTATAAAAGTTTAATGAAGAAAAAATGGAGGACGAGATTTGGCCTCTCTCTCTCTCTCTCTCTCTCTCTCTCTCTCTCTCTCTCTCTCTCTCTCAGATTACACTTATGAGGTCTCTGCATAGGTTTTCTAGCCCTATGTGGTAATAAATATCAATGTACTCGGTATGTAGATGAAGTTGTAACCTCACCTGGGGACGGTAGGTTGAACGTAGAGACTTATGAGTTCTGTAAATAGATGAATAATAAACTAAATGGGACGTTTTTAAATAAAAAAAAACTTGTGAAAGCAATGTACTTACGACCAGTTAACATTAAGCTTAGTCCTTTGCACTAAGCCATAAGGTTTCCAGCTATTCAGTATGCTCCAAAGTCTAGTGACTTTGGAATACACATGCAATACAAGTTTAATTTTAGTTATACATAACTAATTTTATGGCTCTGGTGTCCGAGTGATTTGGTTCTGCAGGTGAATAAAAAAAGGTTCATATTAGTCCTTAGGTCTTTGCCAGAGTTAAGAGTCAATTGAAGTATATGCATGGGTCATCAACAGTGTCAGTGGAGAGTCCGTGGATCCTTGGGAGAGAGATTCATTTTTAGACATATCAGTAACACATTAAAGAATAAATTAAATAACTGCTTCGTTGTTCAGGAAATTCACATCCCCCAGGAATGTTACAATGAGTGGTGGCTAACACAATGGTCCGATCCATACCTTACCCAAACTGGATGGCACCAAAACAGACAGAGTGGTAAGGAGGTAAGTTAACCCGCCTGTTAACACTGAGATAATGTGAATATGAACTTATCCTCACTTTATTTGCAATGATGGGCTTCCAAACCAAAGCCGAGAGTCCTATCCAGGGAATGATTCCCTCTAAATTACAATGAGCCAATCATTGAGGATAGTTATTATTATTATTATTATTATTATTATTATTATTATTATTATTATTATTATTATATTCACAAGATAAACACCCCATTCAGATATAATACGCCTACAGAGCCACTGACTTAAAATTCAAGCTTCCAAAGAATATGGTGTTCTTTCAAAAGAAGCTACAGAAGGTAATGGGAAATACAGTAAGAAGAAATCAGTCTTTGGACATTAAAAAAAGATAAATTTCTAAATAAACATAAAAACATTACACAACATTCTGAAAGAAGACTGTTCCACAGTCTAATGGTGTGAGGAATAAAAGCCCACTGGAATTGAGAAGTTCGACAAAGTGGCACATTTAATGCATATTGACTCTGCTAATCAGCAAATCTGGTCACTTTCGGCAGGACAAGAGGATCAAGGATCAATTGCGATAGCAAAACTTCTCTGTTAAAATACAGCTTATGATAATTGACATAAAAGAGACCACCCATCGAGGGTCCAAGCCATAACTGCTGATGTAAGGAAACACAAACCTACCACCACGAACCACTATCTAAAAGAGATAAATCTCTGGCAGAAGCAGATATCCACACCAGAGAACATTATTTCAGTAAAGGAGGGACCATGTGACATAAAACAGGTTGTACTGATTTTATCATTGTCTTAAATTTATGAGAACTTACGTATAATGCCTAACTTCATGCAGTAACTGCTGACACTTTTATTAGATGTTATGAGTCACAAGTTACAACAAATATAGTCAAAGTTTCAGACTCAATCATCAGAGTCCCATCCAACCGAATGGGGTGGCAAATCAATAGGAGATCTACTCAGAAATAGTATATCATTCACTAATCCCCTCGATGTCACAGCTGAGACTAAGAGGAGTTTCATTTCTCATAAGTGAAGATTTTGCTGCAACCACAAGTGATGCACCATTGACATACTGAATAGTCTTGTTTTTCACGCCTACAACCATGTCACTTGTATATGCTAAAAATAACAGCCTACTAGGAACACTACCTTGTTCAACACCGAACCCGATAGGTCTTGGTTCAGCAAAAAAAGGGCCAAACCAGGTTTGATGTGGCTGACACCACCATCAACTATCACAAATAACTTAGAAATGGAAAGCTCTTCCCAACAATGATCTCTTTTTCCATCTATCTATGCAGTTAACTTTGATGACTAGGGAAATATCAACACTGATTACGTCATACAGAAAATATCAGTACTAAGAAGGAGTAGGGTACATGTTGATCATCAAGACACTGCAATTGAAGAATAATTATTGCAGTATAGCAAAGAGACCAATTCAATGGAAATTACTCTCTTCCCCTGGGGAGTTTGACGATAAAAAGTTTGCAAATGACCTTCAGTCATGCTCTTTGTACCCAAGGATTTGAGCCTAAAGGTTGTCCTATGAACTTTCTCTCCACATGACGAAATAGACTGGTTGTATCGTTTGAAAATGCCACAGAGAGGTGAAACCGCTGTCGTGACAAACTAAATAAATAAAACAATAGATGGAAGAAAGAAGTCCGCGTATATTTCACCAGAAACTGACGCATGCGAATCGGCAAAAATCGACATTATGAAGATTCCTGCAAGAAAATCATTGATGCCACTAACTCAACTGATTTTAACGAGACACACGCACACACACACACACACACACACACACACACACACACACATATACATATATATATATATATATATATATATAAATAAATGTGTGCGTGTATTTGCGTGTGTACGTGTGATTATAATCACTTTGACACGTGATTTATATAACTATCTTAACCACAGGTCGGAAATAACAGATTGCGTGTAGTTCTGACCGATTTCGACATTATTTCTAGGCTATTGACGAAGGAGTTCTTCGTTAGTGGCTTACCCATTCAGATGAAACCAGTCAGGACCCACGCTCGGTCTGTTATTTCCCACCTCCGCTCAAGATATATATATGAACATAAAAAGATTGAAAATTATTTTGACATATTAATGATATATATATATATATATATATATATATATATATATATATATATATATATATATATATATATATATATATATATATATATATATATATATATACTGTATATGTGTGTGTGTGTGTATGTATGTATATATCATATATTACATGTGTCTATATAATCTACAGCGATTTAATGTTCGTGCTTGTATGCATAACAACATGAATAGACGAGATGTATATTTGTTTATATTTGAGTAAACAGCAATAAATACTTTATCATTACAAGTAATATTATCATTATTAGCCAAACTGCAAACCCACTTCATAAAGAAGCAAGCTATAACCTAATAAAACTTAGTAAGAAAGCAGCCAAGTATGTCAACAGAAGTATAGAGTTGAAGAATAAACGATATTTGAGAAAAATTTCCAGAAATTTTAAGATCAAACAAGAAACTATTAAAGGAGGCTAATACATACATTAAGACAATAGTAGCGAAGGAGTCTTCATTGTGCAACTCAGTGTCTTTGACTCCACAAGAAGGCAAATTTTTTCCCCCACGAAAAACGAAGAATCTTCACTGGTTCCACGAAGACGGAATTGGTGTTTACTGTCTCCACGACAATCGAATCCCTCCATCGCCTGGACTACCAAAACCGAGACGAGCTCTCTACGGGCCTTCAAGAAGACGGAAATGAAGACATAGATGGATCCTTGGCTCTCGTGTGGAAGTATCTGTAAGAAGGCATCAAATCAGCTCTCCTCACTGGTGTGTTGAAGAAGTTCACGTCCGAAACAATGGTGGCAACTTTGCAATCGCAGCAGCGTTGGCAGTCGTGATCTTTGCTTTTGGAAGATTACTTTCTGTTGCTAAGCAGATCCAATGCGAATGTACGAATATCTCTGAAGACCTGATGTCTCACCTCTTCATTTTGGAGAGGTAGAGAGAGAAAGAGAGAAAGAGAGAGACTCTTTGAGTACAGACTGAACTTAAGAGCTGCAAGAAAAGGTCAAGAAGGAGAACGAAGAACTTGTTGCTCGAAAGATGGCCTTTGAAGAGCAGCTAAAAAAGGCCACCGAACTACTGGAGCAACAAAGGACTGAACAAACTGAAGCACTTTTGACTGCAAAGGAAACGACAGAGGCCAAAGGGCTTTACCATTAGACAGAGTGTGCACTGTTTCCCTGAAGGAGAAGCATAGCCAACAGGTCGGCATATTGCAGCTTGTGATGATCCTTCGCCCCTGATGTCTGCCACGTGCCCATAGCCATTTCCCTTGGGATTACTAAGACTCAAAGGACTTAAGAACATGGGAGAGCCACCTTGATGTGTCACCCACACCGACTGACCCCTGTTGACCACTGAGGTTGTATGCTCGTCCCCTAATGATGCCGAGGATGTCGATGGTTGGCGCTCTCAGAGGTGGAGCAGGGAACTGCCAAGGAAAAACCTACTCTTCCCAGAAAGGCAACTCTGGTGCGGTTGTAGATACCGGTATGTTTAATGCCTGTCCCTTTTTTTTTTTATTCTAAGGGCAACCACTGGCGTGGTGGTAAATACTCGTAAGTTTCATGCCCTCCTTTCTTTTCATCAGGATGTTGGCAACCTCTGGCGCGGCTTAAATGCCCCTAAGTTAATGCCTCCATCCTCTTTTTTTCTTCTTCTTAGGGCAACCACTGGCGTGGTGGTAAACACCCGTAAGTTTCATGCCTGTTTTCTTCTCTTCATCGAAGACAGGCAACCTCTGTTTGTGTATCTAACAACCGTTCACCAACGCCCGGGGAACTGGAAGATTTTGCTTGGCTTTCTCTGTGAAGCCTTCCAAGGGCGTCCACGATTCGGATCTGAAGCAGCAGAAGGAGGACTGTAGTGCCGAATGTGGGCGAGTTCCCCTTTGAGTCGACAGGTGAAGATGAATGGGTGGCCGAGGATTGATGCTCTGACCCTCCGGAGGATGAAGGAAGCGACAACGCCACCTTCGGAGTGAAATGGTCCGATGTCCTAGATTCCCAGGGAACATGAAGCTACTAACTTGGGCCCTCAATTAAGAGGAAGACATTTGTGGCGACGGATAAGATCACTTAACTGATCAACTGATTTGCTTCGACCTGCGTTCGTTACATTAATTGATGTTATTGTATCCAAAATTAGGAAAAGTTGTTATGAATTGAATAGTCTGTAAGTTTATTAATCTTGTCAATTGGTAACAGAATGTAAAGAATCCAGTCCTGTTTAATATTTGATGTTTTGAGTGTAATGATTTTGTTATTATTGTTATTTTGTCTTAGTTCCTGGGCACTGGAACTTTTAGTTAGTCTTTATCTTTGTTGTATCCGTTATATCTGTTTGTATGTATTGTATTTAATGTATATTTTGTATGTGTTGTGCTTGGTTTATACAATAAAGGCCCCTCTCTGGTTTAATCCCTCTTTCCTTTCACGCCTTTATTGACATATTTTTGAGTCTGTTTGTTTTACAAACTGTTGAAAGAAAATAGCAAATAGGAAATAGAAACAGAAACAATATGATGGTGTCTATTGGTAAGTAGGTCAATTGAAGATTATGAGTAATCAACTGAAGATTATGAGTAATTAACAACTGATTAATTAACGTCTGACACCGATTTGACTGAAAGTCATTGCTGTTGTTGATGACTAGGAGGAAATTATATATATATATATATATATATATATAATATATATATATATATATATATATATATATATATATATATATATATATATATATATATATATATATATATATATATATATATATAAGACTTAAATGAAAATTCACATAGAAAATTTGGTTACCCTGAGAATATGATAGAAGGGAGGGGCTGTAGAACACCTGTGGACCGTAGCCCCGCCTCTCCCCTCCCATAGGTCCTAATGACAGGTAACTAACTGCCCAATTTCTTATGGCATTATAATGGATAAGTCTGCATGGCAATTATAATGCAATCGATATACTGCTATTTAATCCTTATACCACAGTGAACTTCAATGATTCCCTAGAATGATTTTGATTAAGGCCCGATTTTCTCAATTCAGCTGCCGCGTCCAACCCCCTGACAATTACTGCTTACTGCAACTGTGGGATTAGCACTTTCGCATTTGATGCACTTGTTCCGTCGCTGCCGCATCACCCGCATCTGCTCTGTTAGCCGCTTTTTCGGTGCCAGCTGAGAAGCGTTGTCACTTTTAGCAGCTCCCACAAGGCTGTGGCACTTTTAGTTGCTCTTGTTAGTTGTTGTGCCCCTTCCAGTTGCTGTCATTTGTGGTTGTTCTTTTAGTTGCTGTGTTACTTATAGTTGCTCTTGTTAGTTACTGTCATTTGTGGTTGATCTTTTTGGCTGCTGTGTCGCTTGTTAGTTGCTTCACTCGTATTTGCTCTTGTCAGTTGCCATCCCACTTGTGGTTGCTCTTTTTGCTTGCTGTGTCACTTATAGTTCTTCTTGCTTTGTCACTTGTAGGTGCTCTTGTCAGCTGCTGTGCTATTTGTAGTTGCTGTCTCTTGTAGCTGCTCTTTTCATTTATCCTGCCGCTTGTGGCTGCTCTTGTTAATTGCCTTGTTACGTATACTTGCTCTAGTCAGGTGCTGTGCCAGATGTAGTTGCTCTGCCACTTTTGGTTGATGCTACTTGTGGTTGTTGTGTCACTGACAGTTGGTCTAGCCACTTGCTGTGCCAAATGTAGCTGCTGTCGCTTTTAGTTGCTCTTACCAGTTGCTCAGCGACTTTTAGTAACTGCCCTTTGTGGTAGCTCTTGTTGGTTTCTGTGTCACTTATAGCTCCTCTTGTCATTTGCTGTGCCACTTTTAGCCACTGTCCCTCGTAATTGCTCTAGTTATTTCTGTGAAAGATGTAGTTGCTGTCATTTGTAGTTGGTCTTACCATCTGCTGTGCCATATGTAGTTGCTCTGACACTCGTGGTTGTCGTCACTTGTGGCTGCACTTGTCGGTTGCAGTGTCACTTATAGTTGCTCTAGTCAGTTGCTGTGCCAGATGTAGTTGCTCTTGTGAGTTGCTCTGCTACTTGTAGCTGCAGTTGCTTGTTGTTGCTCTTATCAGCTGCCGTGTCACTTATAGTGGCTCTTGTCAGTTGCTCCTAAACCAAGGAAGTAATAATTAGAGGGAGAGAGAATGGGGAACATCTTCTCCCCTGCTAGAAAGCCCTCTCACCCACCACAATGATTCAATGGAAAACATTCTATACTGAAGCCGTGTGACTTAAAGGGAATCTCTCATTGAGAAGGTGTATGTGTATATAAAATTGTCGTGAGACCTACCAGTCATACTTCTTCCAAACTGACAGTTACAGGCGAGGTGGAATTAAAAGGGAACATTAAGGAGTTATTGATATAGAACACGGGAAGTAATAAAGTCAAATTGCATTTCTAAATGCAGAGAAGCTAATTCCATAAGGAGAAACATTACATGAATTCATAAAGTGTTTATAATATTGATAACTTCTGTTAAAACATATTCCTGTAATAGAAAATGTTTTACTGAAATGCACGTGACTTTAATAATCATTACTAATGTTAAAGTATTTTCATAATAGAAACGTTATTCATATCATTGTTGCGATAAATTCCACGGACGTTTAAAAGGGTTATATAAGTGTTGCTCAATTTTTATACAAGGCTATAATAACGGTTCGTGGCTATTTTGAAAAATTTTGCATAAAAAGGTCATTCAGAGCTCATGTAAAAGTTCAGGAAAGAACTATTCTTGTTTAAAAACAGTTCTACAATTGCAAGAAATTAAAAAGTTCCATTGTCTCCGCTGATCTTATCTGACAGGAGTTGTACAGCATTGTTAAATATTGAAAATTTATGCGTCAAATAGTAATAATTGTGTATCAACTGACTAATGAGAATAAGCACTTGTCGGGATTAAATGCCATTCTGCGTATATCACAGAGCACCGGATAAATGCTTATTGCTGTAACGAGGTCCAGGTTTAGTCCAAATTTAAATTCTTGTGGCTTGTACTGCTGCTATAAAGGTAAAATGCACAAATTGTACCTCGAGAGTCATATATTTATGTATGTTTGACGTTAATATCTTACGTTTATCTTAATTTACGGGAAGTGCCTGAGTGAATGGATGATTGCTTGGACTAACCTTAATTCTAGACTTGCATTATAATCACGATTAGTCAGTATACTTCTCAGTAAGAAGCCATTTGATGTTGTGTTACAAAAGAAATGCAGTTCATTTTTGTATTTATGTTAAGACTATTGGAAGTATAATGTAAAAGTAGTAAAAGTCTTGGTACGAGGTCTTTCAGTCCATATCAGTATTCCTTCCTATGAGAGGGTAAATGTAACTGCGCTGTGTTAAATAATACATTATTTAACACAGTACCTTAAAGTCTTTGCTTATGACACATTTAAATTTGCACTGATGCTAAATTCACCGTAGTTGTGAAACACTCAGTACAGGACAGTGTTCTTTGTGAAACTACT
The DNA here is from genome assembly GCF_040412425.1 of Macrobrachium rosenbergii. NCBI lineage: Eukaryota > Metazoa > Arthropoda > Malacostraca > Decapoda > Palaemonidae > Macrobrachium > Macrobrachium rosenbergii. Next base: position 70,896,850 of record NC_089795.1, read on the forward strand.
TTTGTTAAGTCATACAGATAAGCCCTACTTTTCTTGTCAACTTGACCTAGAATCCAGTTTCACATGAGACTTTAGTAAATTAAATTCATTTCCATTCCTTTCAGTAACTGCTCATGTGGAGTGGGACTCAAATTTTCTGCAAACTACCAAGTGCTTGTGGGTTTTTTGTGTTTTTATTTTCACCTTGGTTTATTCATTTTGTAGTTGGTCTTTTTCTTTTGTCTTCTTTGATTCTTGAATTTTTTCTCCTATCTGATTCATTTTATGTGTTTATAATTTGTGAGCAAACTGTTAAGTGTGGAACCCCACCAGCATTGTTAGAAATTCTTGGTTGTTCTCAAATCTGTACCAGCTCTACTATTCTTGCTATTAATATTTAAAAGCTGAAGCCTAGGTTAGTGACTGCCAATAAAGTGTCTGTGTGTCTGTGACATGACTGTCTTCGCCCTGTGTGAGACAGTGTGTAGACAGAGTTCATCTCTGAGGACATCTTGTAATAGTCTCTTCCATGAAAAAAGCGAAATACCAAATATCACAACAAAATTGAGCCTATTTAATATACTAAACCTGCTAACCTACATAAAAATTATGAATCTCATGAAAACATGTAAAACTCCTCAAAATTCTAATTGATGATGGTTACATTCCTGTTTACGTAAAAGATAAGTGTGATAAATAAATTTCTTCTGTTTGCATTTATTTCCTTTGGAAGAGTACAATAACAGATAAAGTCGTCATTACTTGAACTGGTTTAAAAAATAAGCAAGTAAAAAATGAGCCGAAGTTTCTTCGGCGCAATCGAGTTTTCTGCATAGCATATAATGCTGTATGAAACTCTCAGCCACTGCCCGGTGGTGGCACGATCATGGCTAACTTTAACTTAAAATAAAATAAAAACTACTGAGGCTAGAGGTCTGTAATTTGGTACCTAAAATAAATTAAAAACTACTGAGGCTAGAGGGCTGCAATTTGGTATGTTTGATGATTGGAGGGTGGATGATCAACATAACACTTTGCAGCCCTCTAGTCCCAGTAGTTTTTAAGATCTGAGGGCGAACAGAGAAAGTGCGGACTGACAGACAAATAGCCATCTCAATAGTTTTCTTTTAAAGAAAACTAAAAAGGATACTCTTCAATACCAAAAAGACTCCTCTACAATATACGTCTAGGGTAATAGCCAACTAAAGCAAAAAATTATGAAACATACAAAAAGCTATTTTGATATATACATTTTATAGTGATACGCATTATAATCAGTAAGCTTCCTGGAGACTGAAAACATTTACGAAGCGGTTAAATAGTATACATATAAATCCACACACCTGCGTTGTGTGTATCATTAACAACAAAAGGAAAATACCTGAGCCTTACAATAAGCAAACAACTCGAAGAATGCTATTGTAAAATCTAAATAATAAAAGGCAACCATGTACTCTCGTTCGGTGTCCACTTTCTTAACAACACAAAAAACAGAAATACAAAATGAGAAAAAATAGTGAGCAGGTTCTGACATATTTGCAAGATATGATCATAACGCGCATGCATATATACTCAGTAGATTTTCCAGTAAAGGCCTTTGTTTGAGTAAGATTTGTGTTTGAGTAAGATTTCAACCATGGAGGAGAAAATCAATTTAAGCTATAGGCGTGCAAGTTCTTTAGTTCTTATATATATATATATATATATATATATATATATATATATATATTTATATATATATATATATATATATATATATATATATATATATATATATATATATATATATATATATATATATATATATATATATATATATATATATACGTTTGTGTTCAAATTTTGATAGAATTCCTCATTTCTTAACTTGCTGACATCTCATATTTCACAATACTAAACATGTTTTTATATATATACCTGCATTTCTTCTATGTAGTATTTTTTTAATTAACATTAAATTTGTACTGTAAAAGCAATTAATGTCATAAATCTACTAAAAACTGTTTGCAACTAGAATTACTTTTATATTGTTTCCAGTTACTGGTAACAATATAAAATTTCTACCTATTTTTCAAATCGCGATTTGTTTTACTGCTGACCACTTTGAATTTGATTTAGCGAAAATGCAAGCAAGGTTCTTTGCCTAGAAATGTTTACCCTATCCTGGGTTTGAGCCAAAAACGAATCAGATGACAAGAAATGCTGAAGAAAGAGTGTACCAAGACCTCAATGATGCCCCAGGATATAATTGTTATGAGTGAACATCAAAGGAGAAAAGCAGACAGATCAAAATATGCTTCAGCTCATTATAATTAAAAAAAAATATCATACGTCCTCTGGTAGGGTGTGGATACTGATGTTTTGTTCTGCTAAAACTGATCTTCAAATGTGTGACTCTTACTGGCACCTGTTTGAAAGTCTTGAGTAGTTTCAGTAGCAGCGCCAGCTTGTTCTCTTTTTCTCCTCACGTGAAAAGATTCCCCTCTCCCCAACCCGCAAACCTACACATACAAACTCCTAGACATTCACACGCACGCACACTCTTATCTGCACACATACATTCACGGATCGCCTCCGTCTGTGTCCGTCCCCTGAAATATGTGGGGAGCTGTATGCTCTTCTCTCCTTCTTGTGAGAGTTTTCTGATGGCCTTGTTGGGGCGGAGGCTCCCTTCTTAGTGTAGTGACCGTCGGGACCCTGGTCGAGGCAGAAGGTGACCTCGTCGACATCCCCTCACGTTGGGTAAGAAAGAGACTTGACAACTGCATAACCCAAAGCCTTTTGTTTGGCTGTCTACCCAACGTCACCGACAACTTTGCCGACGCCAACACAACCAACATTTCCACATCACGCTGAAGGAGACACCCCTCCCCCTTCCACCTTGTTGTCCTCATCCTCCTACTTAATGTTTCTCTTGTCCTTCTCTTCCTTCCCTTCTTTTCCATCTTTATCGCAGTGCCCTATCCACACACTGCTTTGGAAGGTTGCAACACATTTGTCCGAGAATTCTCATTCAGGTGTTCGGGCATTGCTTGTATGGGTAGCTCAGGATATTCTTTACCAAGAGCGGTATAGAAGAAGTGGTGAAAGCTACCTGTATGACAGTCTTCCTCATTTACTAGGAAGATTTGCATCGGGACACTTGAGATGCTTCTTCAATAACATAATTCAAGCTCAGATTTCTTCTCATTTGCGCTCTTCAGCTGTCCCTGTCACAAAGCTTGAAGAGACAGCTCTGCGACTTACCCTTGGCCGACCTACAGAGGCTGGTAGGTAGGAGATGAGGGTGAGGAGAGAGAAACAGAGAGATGGAAAGGAAGATAGAGAGAAAGATGTAAAGGATGAAGAAATATTAGACATGACGATTGTCTCAAATGCTTTTATATCTTAGGGAGCAGATACTTTGAACCTTCACATGTTCAGTACAGAAACGATTATACAGTTTACCCACTCACCATCGAACCCCGTATAAAATTTAACAAGGCATACCAAGCAACGTGTTTAAAACATCAGAACAACAACATATGAAGAAAACTTGCACAACAAAATGACAACAATCATCCACAGAGTCCAGTCCAGAGAGGCGATGGAAAAAGCCACCTTCAGAGGTTGGATTCGTTGCATTGTTTCAAACATGGAAATCTTTCCATTTTTGCTCTTTCCAGTGTTTTAATGGATATATTCTTTTCGAAATATGATTAGTGAAACAATGAAATAAATATTATTCGCTTGATCTCAGCCATCGAGATGCACTGCGATAAAGTTAGTAACGTTGCTTACATTATTGTAAACATAGCAATGTAGTATTCTCCTGCCTCCGCCATCAGCAAGTCACGTGGAGACCGACTTACACAACATGCCGGCCTGAGCATACATCATGGGGATGAAATTTATGAAGATGTCTTTTGGAGACAGAAATGCTGGCAACACGAACGATAGGGTCTCAAACACCAGAAAAAACTTATAATTAATAAATGTCATGGGTGACAAAGAAAGGTGTGTTTCTCAAAGCTCTCGTCAAGTTACACAAGTTTCTGGCAGTCACGTGATACCGCAGGGTAGTTACGTCAGAGATGCCAGGAGAACTTAGCGAAGCAGGAGGATAAGAAAAAGGCTGTAAGATGAATTATCAAAATAGCCCTAGAAACCGTCGGCTCTTGCTTTTACTCCTCTTCTCGTCCTTCTTCTCTCGGTCTATCAAAATAACAATTGTGTCGGTTTGCAGCTCGCTTTTTTACTCTCTCTCTCTCTCTCTCTCTCCAGTAAAAGTAAACGGCGCACCTCCTTGCTTGTGCGTTTGTGAATGTATTTATGCATTAATAACACGTATTAGTTATATAATCTAATAATAAAATAAATGGGATTTTTCTACCTAACGATCACTCAGAAAAAATTATAAAGAATTTTTCGTCGAGTAATTATAATTTTATAATTTTTTACTAACATTCTTGCATGTCTCTCAAATGCAGCGTTTCATACAGATAAGGTAGCTCCCGGTTCTCCGTTAAATAACAAAATTGTGTGACAGGTCTTTATACCAGTATCCGTTTAGTATTACTATTATCAGTTATCAATATAAGCATGTACACAGTTCCACGCATTTGCTCCAAGTTTAGTAAATGTATGAATTCGAACCGATGAAAGTGGAGAGAACTTAAAAGTAAAGCAATACGTACGGCACGAGTAAGATACGTAATGTTGCTCCGCCGGCTGACGTGATGATTACGTAAGCGCCAGTATAATTTTACACAGTGGGTATGAGATTGAAAGCTGTACTTCTGCTCCATATAATGCAGAAGTAACAGGGAATTCAGATATGATATATATCCACTGTGACGAATAAAATGAGCCCCACCCCCGCAAAAAAAAAAAAATTCCCGCGCTCTGGAATTATGATAATTTTAAGAACACTACGAAAATATACCATTATCTGTATTTCATTTAAAATGGCATAAACATTTGCGATTCTGTCATGATATAAACAACTGATCACACAAGATTTGCCTCCTCCAGCAAATTTTTATATCGCTTCATTTCAAAGTAATACTTGTTTTGCGACACTGCTGCGTTTTCAGGATGTTTTTTTTTTTCCCCAAAACTACTTTTATTCAGCAACAGCCAAAAAACACGTCTGTTCATTTCACAATAACTTGCGTTGTTGATACCTGCCCGATAAAAAAGTGAAGGCTATCATCTCTGATTGAAGAAAAAAAAAGCAGCCAAGCTATTTCACCATGTTATTTCACATCTGCATTTAGTATCAAGGACCTTGTTCTTCTTCCTACACAACCATACTATATCAGGTTATAATTAAGATTTAACCAACAACATATCATCTTTGAAAAAGACTCTTAAAACTGGTCCTACACTGTTTAATACTAAATTAGCCAAGCAACATAAATGTCTTGTAACGAGATACAAAAACAGGTGGATTATACGACATCAACTAATCGTTACACAATTCCAATACTACGAATTAATTTGTCTCTTACACAACACCTTGCCAATTTTAAAGATAAAAATCACTCTGTAAGTCAATGCTATATAAGAAGCATCATTCTCTTCTCGAGCATATTGTAACTCAAACTGGCCCCACCTTCGGAAGCTCTTAGTTCCGTTTGTCTCTGCTCGAAAAATTACTTGAAACTAATTGACTAATTTTTACGAAATTTTAAGATTTATGTGTATTGGAAAGTCTATGAAAAACAAATGGTACAGGAAACCACGATAAGTATGATACATGCGTTGAAATAATCGTGAAAGAAAACGTGTTTGCAGTCTACTAATTGAGTAACTTTGCTAATCCCACGGATAGAGTTGGCAATCTCATTGCCTTATCTAGGTTTCATTTATAAACCCCATATAATCTTACCAATCTGTAGGTATATCATTGGTTGACAGAGATAACTTTGGAAAAATATTTCCTTAATGTCCAAAGAAAACTTCTATCGCCAACATTACCGCTAATCCCTCCCGTTCCATAAATGCATTGTTTCTGTCTGCCTAACTGACCATTTCGCTATTATATTGTGGATGCGCCACTCAGCCATTGTTCGGAAAGGCTTGTCAAAATGGCTAACTTCAAGACTGATTTCCTCATAGTCCATTCACATGATCCTGGATCCAGTCTATTCCTAGCCAGCAGTTTTCTTCGTATGGCCTGCCAGAGGGATGTTGTTACCATTAAAATTCTTTTTATCTCGAAATGTTATCAGATTTCCTTTTTTTTATATCTGCCATCTAGAATCCGATTCCACTAGGGGTAGAAAGGTTCAATTTTTTTTACTAAATCCGTTGTTTTACATGTATTTTTATTATACAAGATTTTCAAGCGGTAGAAAAATGTATGCTTCATACCATGTCATGTAAGTTTTGCGTAACCTTAAGAAAGACTTTGGGACTGTAAACTCTATGAAAAGGAGAATGAATCAACTGGAAAAAACCTTTCAGTTTTATAAATTTCTATTCGTCACAGTTTTGAGAACTCAGAGCAATTCAGTAATGATTCAGTTTTTGCAATTATACTGTATCCATTTACTGTACTGGTACAAACTAAGGTTATTCTCTCACATTACAAGAAATCTATTACCTCACAAACTGCACCTTTTGTTTCCGTTCAAGTGAAGGTACAGAGGACATATGCATTTTCCATGACTTGAATTTGGCATACTAAGAACAGTAGCTTAGAAAAAGAAGTTTCTTGCTGCCAACTTTACAGTGATTAAAAACGTTTGCATATTCACACCGAACAAACTAAAGTAGTTAATACACTCCGTAGCATTAAGGTGCCCTTAGGGACTGCTTGGCAAAGTTCCGATAGTCTGACTCTTAAGGTATAAGGTGTGGTGATTAAAAATATTAAGGTACTACCTAATAAGGGAATCCCTCCTACCTCCTTGTCTCTTACGATCTAGGTCATTGATATCCAGACTACCACCTAAGGACAGACGGAATTCTTATTGCTTTTCATTAATGCAGAGTACTTAGCGAAATAGAAAAAAATACCTCAAAGACAAAAGTCTCCACTTATTTGACACTTTGGATGAGATTTCAATGTAAAGGACCCAAAGAAAAAATTAGATGTAACTAGCATAGAATATCTGTTCCTTGAACCTTCTACTAGTTTGATAAATAAAACTATATTTAAGCTGCAGCAGTTGTTATAAGACGTGGCCGTCTGCCTGAGTAGTCAAAATATACTACACATCAAGATTTGCCCTATAAAAAACAAGCACACACCAAAGCCTTCCCTCAAGAGGCAGTTTTCAAACAAGGGACATTCAATTTCCTTTTGGATCCCTAACCGAAACCTTTAACACATTATATCAGGATAATTTGCTTTTTATGTCAAATCAAATACTGAATTAAATGCATTTCAGTTTCATGCATTTTAACACAAACACATTTTCTATGCTCATGTAACCTTTTCAAACATGGCTACTCTGTTTCATCCAGCACAGGTGAAAATATATAACCCATTTATTGGGGTGTTCAAGTTGACCGTTTAAAAAATATCAATCTGTACTACTTAGGTCCGAGATACACCAGCATCGTAAATCATGTTTTTCATACTACTTTTCCAATATTCAAATTATTATTGGTGTCTGCATATCTTTTCTATCAAGTAATTATTTAAACATATTCTGAATTGACAATTTTCTATGAAAAAATATTACAAATCTTAAAGTATTCAAAAATGAGATAGACTGAGAGTTAACAAAATAAGAAATATTTTTTTTACGTTCATAAGCTTATTTCACACGAATAAGAAGGGTTTCATGATTAATTATCATTATCATCATTTCGTAGTGACTATATATTCTTACAAATAAAGCTTCCACGACTATGGCAATGTGTGACAAGAGGAAGAAAGAAATAAACATGAGAATAATTAAATATATCACAGCAGCAAACAGATATGACAATAATAAAAACGGCAACAATAACAGAAAATACATCATTATTAGGGAATATACAAATGAATAATTGAACATAAAAAATAAATAATTGGATAAGCAAATAAGTAAAAGAATAACTGAATACAGATAAATAAATGAATGAAAAAATTTATGAAGAAATAAATTGCAGTGTGCTTGAGTGCACCCTTAGGAAAGGAACTCCCCCAGAGACTCGACAAGGCCAAGGTTTAAGCATCAGTCAAATAATCACCCACAAGTGCAAGACAACTAAGAGACACCTTAGATAACCAAGCAGCCAAACATATGACAGATACTTTAAACAGTTAATAAAAACACAGCTGAATGGATGGAAGGTGAAGGCTCCCAACTGCCTGGGGTGAGAAATACAAATCATGTTCAGAGGTATTTTACCTGT